>NC_084629.1:217500-372500 GCF_033978795.1 Nerophis ophidion
ATGGGGACATCGGTAACGTAGTTTTTGGTTGGAATGAAAAAAATAGAGTGTTTACAGATGGATTGTTTTATTGATATGATAGTTTTCAGACTCTCATAGTTTTTGAAAACACAATACTGTTCATCATCAAGTGTTTTTTGTAAAACAGAGACATTTTTAACGTAGTTTTTGTTCAGAATGATCAAAGGTGGAATGTTTGCAGATGGACTGTTTTATGTTTTTTTTAATTGATGTGATAGTTTTCAATCTAAGAGTCAGCTACAGGTGCAAAAAAAACGTGTTTATATGTTTTTTGATTGTTGTGGCTTAATATGGAGTGTTTGCAGATGGAACTAAACATGTTTAATTGATTATGTGGTACTTTTATGTTGCCAAAAAAACGCTACACTTTTAAGACTTGTAGCAATGCCTGCCCCGGACTCTGGAACTTCAAAATCACATTACTGTGCATCATCAAGTTGTTTTTGGAAAGCAGGGACATTTTAATGGAGTTTTTTGTTGGAATGAACAAAAATGGACTGTTTGCAGATGGACCGTTTTATATGATTGCCTTATTGATGTGATAGTTTTCAATTTAAGAGTCAGTTACAGGTGCAAAAAAACCTATTTATATGTTTTTTGATTGTCGTGGCTTAATATGGAGTGTTTGCAGATGTAACTAAGTATGTTAATTGACAATGTGGTAGTTTTATGTTGCCAAAAAAACGCTATGCTTTTAAGACGTGTAGCAAAAATGGAGTGTTTGCAGATGGACTGTTTTATATGATTGTTTTATTGATATGATAGTTTTCCATTTAAAAATCAGCTACAGTTGCTAAAAAACACAAACATGTATATGTTTATTGATTGTCGTGACGAAACATGTAGTGTTTGCAGATGTAACTAAACACGTTTTTGCGATTTGTTAGTTTTATGTTCCCCAAAAATGTTAAACTTTTAAAATGTGGAACTTCGAAAGCACATTATTGTTCATCATCAAGTCGGTTTTGGAAAGCAGGAACATTTTTCAACTAGTTTTTGGTTGGAATGAACACAAATGGAGTGTTTGCAGACAGACTGTTTTATATGATTGTTTTATTGATATGATGGTTTTCAATTTGAAAGTTAGCTACAGCAGTGGTTCTCAAATGGGGGTACGCGTAACCCTGGGGGCACTTGAAGGTATGCCAAGGGGTACGTGAGATTTTTTTTAAATATTCTAAAAATAGCAACAATTCAAACATCCTTTATAAATATATGTATTGAATAATACTCCAACAAAATATGAATGTAAGTTCATAAACTGTGAAAAGAAATGCAACAATGCAATATTCAGTGTTGACAGCTAGATTTTTGTGGACATGTTCCATAAATATTGATGTTAAAGATTTATTTTTTTGTGAAGAAATGTTAAGAATTAAGTTGATGAATCCAGATGGATGTTTATTACAATTTCCAAAGAGGGCACTTTAAGTTGATGATTACTTCTATGTGTAGAAGTCTTTATTTATAATTGAATCAATTATTATTTTTCAACAAGTTTTTAGTTATTTTTATATCTTTTTTTCCAAATAGTTCAAGAAAGACCACTACAAATGAGCAATATTTTGCACTGTTACACAATTTAAAAATTCAGAAACTGAGGACATAGTGCTGTTTTTTACTTCGTTATCTCTTTTTTTCAACCAAAAATGCTTTGTTCTGATTAGGGGGTACTTTAATTAAAAAAATGTTCACAGGAGGTACATCACTGAAAAAAAGTTGAGAACCACTGAGTTACAGTTGCAAATAATATATATGTTTTTGGCTGTCGTGACAAAATATGGAGTGTTTGCAGATGGACTGTTTTATTGATATGATAGTCTTCAATATAAAAGTCAGCTAGAGTTGCCAAAGAGACATGTTTATTGGTTGTCGTGACAAAACATGAAGTGTTTGCAGATGGAACCAAACATGTTTAATTGACGATGTGGTAGTTTTATGCTCCCCAAAAATGTTATAGTTTTAAGACGTGGAACTTTAAAAGCACATTTTTGGTTGTAATAAACAAAAATGGAGTGTTTGCAGATGGACTGTATTATTTGATTGTTTTATTGATATGATAGTTTTCAATTTAAAAGTCAGCGACAGGTGCAAAAAAAACATTTATGTGTGTGTGTGTGTGTGTATCTATATATACAGTATATATATACAGTATATATGTATGTATATATATACAGTATATATGTATGTATATATATAGATACAGAATATATGTATGTATATATAGATACAGTATTTATGTATATATATAGTATATGTGTATGTATATATATATATATACCCACACATATATATATATAAATATATATATGCGTATATATATATATATATATATATGTGTGTGTGTGTGTATATGTATGTATGTATATACAGTATATATATATATATATATATATATATATATATATATATATATATATATATATGTTTATTGCTTGTCGTGACAAAACATGAAGTGCCTGCAGATGGAACTAAACATGTTTCATTGACGATGTGTTCCCCAAAAAACGCTGTTTTGTCTTCCTCGACCTACATTCATGTCAGAGCAACATGAAGAAGTGTTTTTTACGTCACACTGGACCTTTAAGTTCCAATATGTTGCCAGAAAGACACGCTGGGATCGATACGAGTGTTCCGCCTTTAGGTCCTACCGCCATGACACATTCTTATCTGCTCAGCCAGCCACCGGGGAGCCATCATATACATACACACACACACACACACACACACACACACACACACACACACACACACACACACACACACACACACACACACACACACACACAGACACACACACACACACACTCTCTCCTAGGAAAGGGTGGTGAGTAATTACGCGAGGTCAAGCGTGCGTCGCTGTCCATTTCGCCCTCGTGTTTGTCATTGGTCAAGCCTGGGCTGCCAGGATGAGCCGGTAGGAGAGGAGGACGCAGTCCCGATAAGATCCCTGCCTTTGTTGTAGCTTCTAAAGCCGGACGGGCTCGACAGAAAAACCTGGCACATGTCCTAGACGAGAGACAGCTTAAAGGGGAACATTATCACCAGACCTATGTAAGCGTCAATATATACCTTGATGTTGCAGAAAAAAGACAATTTTTAACCGATTTCCGAACCCTAAATGGGTGAATTTTGGCAAATTAAACACCTTTCTGTTTATCGCTCTCAGAGCGATGACGTCAGAACGTGACGTCACCTAGGTAATAAAGCCGCCATTTTCTCAAACACATTACAAACACCGCGTCTCAGCTCTGTTATTTTCCGTTTTTTCGACTATTTTCTGGAACCTTGGAGACATCATGCCTCGTCGGTGTGTTGTCGGAGGGTGTAACAACACTAACAGGGAGGGATTCAAGTTGCACCACTCGCCCGAAGATGCGAAAGTGGCAAGAAATTGGACGAAATTTGTTCAAAATACGAGGGTGTGAGGAAAGCCGACGAAATGGTCAGTCGTTTGTTCCGCACACTTTACTGAGGAAAGCAGAGATAGCAAGATTGTGTGGATATCCTGCAACACTCAAAGCAGATGCATTTCCAACGATAAAGTCAAAGAAATCTGCCGCCAGACCCCCATTGAATGTGCCGGAGTGTCTGCACATTTCACCGGCGGTCCTAAGGCAGACATGGGACAGAGATGTATGGAAACTTGCAGATGCATTTCCAATGATAAAGTCAACAAAATCACAAAGGTGAGTTTTGTTGATGTTGTTGACTTATGTGCTAATCAGACATATTAGGTCGCGGCATGACTGCCAGTTAATCGATGCTAACATGCTATTTAGGCTAGCTGTATGTACATTTGAAACTATATTTACATCCAGCGTCTCCCTCCACCCATATTCAATGCCAAACAAACACATACCAATCGATGGATTTAAGTAGATCCAGTGTCACAAGATGCGAAACTTCCAATCGATGGTCTGCACATTTTACCGGCGATGCTAAGGTAAACATGGCCGAATAGCGTCAATAGCTATTCGCTCAATAGCTTCAGTTTCTGCTTCAATTTCGTTTTCACTATCTGCCTCCATACTCCAACCATCCGTTTCAATACATGCGCAATCTGTTGAATCGCTTAAGCCGCAGAAATCCGAGTCTGAATCCGAGCTAATGTCGCTATATCTTGCTGTGCTATCCATATTGGCATCAGTGGATGACGTCACAGGAAAACGGACGATTGCTTCACAGATAGCGAAAATCAGGCACTTTAAAGCTTTTTTTAGGGATATATCGGGATGGGTAAAATTTTGAAAAAAACTTCACAAAATAAAATAAGCCACTCGGAACTGATTTTACTGGTTTTAACCCTTCTGAAATTGTGAATATGTTCCCCTTTAAATGCTAACAAGATTGTCTCCACCTGATATTGACATCGCTATCGGGCCGATGTCAGCACTTGTCATTGAGTCAAGACATTTACAAAAGGTAAACAGGCTGGGATATAGTCTACTAGCAGCTGCACAACAGCTAAGCATAAAGTAGGACACAAGCTAAACATATACAACAATAACTGACAGCACATTTGTCAATATGAACAAGCATCAAATCATTCTAGGCGCATATTCATTACACGTACAAAGTCTCCGAGGCATATTAGAAAGCATCCAGTTAGAAACGTGTCCACATCATTCAACTTGCTGCGTAATGAGCTTAGCTTCATAAGTTATTGTGGCCAAAAAACAAATTAGCACTCCCCTTCAATTTAAGGCAGCACAAATCCAAATGCAGACGGTCAATAATAAATTGGTTAGTGTTTTTTTTTTAATACTTATTATCAAAATGATGTACAATTCCTGCTGATTTCGTATCGGGTCAATAACTGTATCGGACAATGTTCAAGGCTCCAATATCGGTATCGTATCGGAAGGGAAAAAATCGGGACACCAATACATTTGAAATAACATCACATTCTACAGTAGGTTAGCAATGCTAGCTTAGCTATGTGAGCTACATGCTACCATTACATTTTAATATAATTCTAATAAGTTCACAACACTAGCTTAGCTATGTGAGCTACATGCTAACATTACATTTTTATATCATTCTACTAGGTTAGCAACAATTGTTTAGCTATGTGAGCTACATGCTAACATAACCTTTTATTGTCATTCTTCATGGTTCACAACACTAGCTATATGAGCTACATGCTGACATTACATTTTGATATTCTACTAGGTTAGCAACACTAGCATAGCTATTTTAGCTACATGCGAACATTGGATTGTAATGTCAATCTAGGTCAGGGGTCGGCAACCTTTACCACTCAAAGAGCCATTTTGACCCGTTTCACAAAATAAAGAAGACAATGGGAGCCGCAACCGTTCTCGCGAATATCTGCTGGTGGTCACCCAGATAAAAATGATAAGGGCGTGCTGTGAAGCCATTGCCTTAGACACCTTTTACAACATGTACAAACTGCTTGCCAGTCCAGCAACATGTTGTATGTGGCTTCCGTAGGTACACGTTCACGACTGCAAGGCTTACTGGGTGAAACAGGTTACACTGAAGGTTGTGATATAAACAACTTTAACACTCTTACTAATATGCACCACACTGTGAACCCACACCAAACAAGAATGACAAACACATTTCAGGAGAACATCCTCACAGTAACACAACATAAACACAACACAACAAATACCCAGAATCCTTTGCATCCATGACTATTCCTGACTATATTATACACCCCGCTAGCACCAACCCCCCCCCCCCCCCCCCCCCCTCTGTGCGTCGGTTGAGGTGGGCGGGGTTGGGGCGCGGACGTGTAAAATATAGTCAGGAACGGTCATGGATGCAAAGGATTCTGGGTATTTGTTTGTAATAACTTTGTAAATAACTGTATTTGTAAATAACTCATTTCCCAACATAGTCCACGTCCTCCCATTGCGGTAAATAAGAAACATTTGGTTAGCACCTTTTTAGGCGACGGAATCAACAGGAAATAGGAGAGTTGTTGGAATTCCTGTATGGCGCACTCCATCATGAGCGAACATCATCACACTGCTGTCACCTGCAACCACTTCCCTTTTAATTCCATAATGTGCGTCCTTTCAATATGCACACACACACACACGCACACACACACACACACACACACACACACACACACACACACACACACACACACACACACACACATTCCATGTGTGAGCGCTACGTCTAAGTGGTTCCTGTGCACAGACAGCTGCTGTCTGCATACTGAAAGCTGAGCCACACGTGTTCCATGTTTGAACCCGGCTTCCTCCATGAGGCTCCCTCTTGAACTCTGACTATCAAAGTGTTGAGTCGGCGCTACCAAGTGGATTGTGAACAACAATGTGACGCGCATAGCAATGTTTTACAGCGCATACAGAGCTAAAAAGATCTACTGAATGTTGCTGTGAAAGTCATGTTGCATGTATTGTTTACTATTGTTTCATGCCGACTCAGCACTATTACAACAGTGGTTGTGTCGCTGTGAAAGTCATGTTGCACATGTTGTTTACTACTGTTTCATGCCGACTCAGTACTATTACAATAGTGGTTGTGTCGCTGTAATAAGTCATGTTACACGTGTTGTTTACCATTGTTTCATGCCGACTCAGCACTATTACAACAGTGGTTGTGTAACTGTCAAAGTCATGTTGCACGAATTGTTTACTATTGTTTCATGCCGACTCCGCACTATTACCACAGTGGTTGTGTCGCTGTGAAAGTCATGTTACATGTGTTGTTTATTATTGTTTCATGCCGACTCAGCACTATTACAACAGTGGTTGTGTAGCTGTGAAAGTCATGTTGCACGTATTGTTTACTATTGTTTCATGCTGACTCAGCACTATTACCACAGTGGTTGTGTCGCTGTGATAGTCATGTTGCACATGTTGTTTACTATTGTTTCATGCCGACTCAGCACTATTACCACAGTGGTTGTGTCGCTGTGATAGTCATGTCGCACGTATTGTTTACTATTGTTTCATGCCGACTCAGCACTATTACAACAGTGGTTGTGTCGCTGTGATAGTCATGTCGCACGTATTGTTTACTATTGTTTCATGCCGACTCAGCACTATTACAACAGTGGTTGTGTCGCTGTGATAGTCATGTCGCACGTATTGTTTACTATTGTTTCATGCCGACTCAGCACTATTACAACAGTGGTTGTGTCGCTGTGATAGTCATGTCGCACGTATTGTTTACTATTGTTTCATGCCGACTCAGCACTATTACAACAGTGGTTGTGTCGCTGTGATAGTCATGTCGCACGTATTGTTTACTATTGTTTCATGCCGACTCAGTACTATTACAACAGTGGTTGTGTCGCTGTGATAGTCATGTCGCACGTATTGTTTACTATTGTTTCATGCCGACTCAGCACTATTACAACAGTGGTTGTGTCGCTGTGATAGTCATGTCGCACGTATTGTTTACTATTGTTTCATGCCGACTCAGCACTATTACAACAGTGGTTGTGTCGCTGTGATAGTCATGTCGCACGTATTGTTTACTATTGTTTCATGCCGACTCAGCACTATTACAACAGTGGTTGTGTCGCTGTGAAAGTCATGTTGCACGTATTGTTTACTATTATTTCATGCTGACTCAGCACTATTACAACAGTGTTTATGTCGTTGTGAAAGTCATGTTACATGTGTTGTTTATTATTGTTTCATGCCGACTCAGCACTATTACAACAGTGGTTGTGTAGGTGTGAAATTCATGTTGCACATAGGGCTGGGTAATATGGCCTTTTTTTAAATATCTTGATATTTTTAGGCCATATCGCGATACACGATATATATCTCGATATTTTGCCTTGGCCTTGAATGAACACTTGATGCATATAATCACAGCAGTATGATGATTCTATGTGTCTACATTAAAATATTCTTCTTCATACTGCATTAATATTTGCTACTTTTAAACTTTCATGCAGAGAGGGAAATCACAATTAAGTCAATTGACCGAAACTGTTATTAAACAGTTATTAAGCGTTGACACAAACATTCATGTCATTTCCAAAACAGAAAGTGCAAGATTGTCTGAAACATTTTTAGTGTCAAATAAAAATGAACTGCATCATGGGAAATCAAATAGTGTTCGTCGTTTGCTGTGTGGTAGGTTACTACGGACATTCTTAAATTATTTTGTTGACTATTTTTTTCATACGATGTTGATCTGTAAATGTCTGCCTCGGCATTTTGATGGTGTTGGCGTCTAGCACCGAACGGAGATGTTGACATGTGGAGTAAGCACTCTTCACTCTCTAGCAGGTGACTTTTCAAATGATGCTACATATGAGCAGTTATGCCACTTTTGGTAGCAACGCTTTTGTCCCACACTTGACAAATTACGTTTTTCTCTTCGACATATTCCCACTTGAAGCCAAACCACCGCCAGACGATGGTCCCCCTGCTGTTTTTCTTGGGAATGAATTCTTCCTTCATTCGCACCTTCTTTCTCTCTTATCACCACTGGCACGGCTCTGCTAGCATCAAAGCTAACGTTACCCATGCCGCTACGTCTCTGCTCCGTGAGGGCGTATACACATGTGACGTATGACGTGACAGTATGTGACGTATGTAAGAAGGTGCGCTTACACTCTGTTAGAAGGAGAGACAAGAAGGAGTGGGAAGAGCCTGAATGCCCGCAGCTAAAAGCAACTGCGTGAGAACGTATACTCCAATATCATGATATAGTCATTTTCTATATCGCACAGAGACAAGCCTACGATATATCATGTATATCGATATAACACCCAGCCCAAGTTACATGTATTGTTAATTATTGTTTCATGCTGACTCAGCACTATTACAACAGTGGTTGTGTTGCTGCCTCTGGAACGTTCAAGGCATAAACTGTTTGTTGTTGTCCTTCTTGCTGAATGGTGATTGGTCGGTGTGGCAGTGCTCCGTTACATTCAGTGTTTTCATTTTTTTTTTTTTTGCTGAGTCAGCAGCGTCCAGATGGCGAATCAGTGTGTGGTTGTTGGAGCGTGGCACAAATGACTTCACCCTGCACCCCTCGCGCCACACCCACCCCTTCAACATCAAAGATACGATGTGATTGGCTGCCGCTCAATGAGGAGGTGCTTAATATCAGGACACGCACTCACAAACATGCACGTACACACATCTATACACACACACACAAACACACACACACACACACTCAAGGCCAATTTTAGTTTATTGAGCCTCTGGGAGATTTTTCATTGTTTATGATCAGCTTTTAAGGAAGTAAGGAACCAACCTTGATGCTTTCAAAGGGGGAAGAGATGATTGTTGTTTTGGTTGCCATGCAAACACACCAAGATGTATGTATGTATGTTTCTGTGTATGTACAAACCCCGTTTCCGTATGAGTTGGGAAATTGTGTTAGATGTAAATATAAACGGAATACAATGATTTGCAAATCATTTTCAACCCATATTCAGTTGAATATGCTACAAAGACAACATATTTGATGTTCAAACTGATAAACTTTTTTTTTTTTTTACAAATAATCATTAGCTTTAGAATTTGATGCCAGCAACACGTGACAAAGAAGTTGGGAAAGGTGGCAATAAATACTGATAAAGTTGAAGAATACTCATCAAACACTTATATGGAACATCCCACAGGTGTGCAGGCTAATTGGGAAAAGGTGGGTGCCATGATTGGGTATAAAAACAGCTTCCATGAAATGCTAAGTAATTCACAAACAAGGATGGGGTGAGGGTCACCACTTTGTAAGCAAATTGTCGAACAGTTTTAGAACAGCATTTCTCAACGAGCTATTGCAAGGAATTTAGGGATTTTACCATCTACAGTCCGTAAAATCATCACTGCACGTAAGCGATGATATTATGGACCTTTGATCCCTCAAGCGGTACTGCATCAAAAACCGACATCAGTGTGTAAAGGATATCACCAAATGAGCTCAGGAACACTTCATACAACCACTGTCAGTAACTACAGTTGGTTGCTACACATGTAAGTGCAAGTTAAAACTCTACTATGCAAAGGCAAACCCATTTATCAACAACACCCTGAAACGCCGCCGGCTTTGCTGGGCCCGAGCTCATCTGAGATGGACTGATGCAAAGTGGAAAAGTGTTCTGTGGTCTTATGAGTCCACATTTCAAATTTAATTTTGAAACAGAGGACGTGGTGTCCTCCAGAACAAAGAGGAAAATAATCATTCGAATTGTTATAGACGCAAAGTTCAAAAGCCAGCATCTGTGGTGGTATGGGGGTGTATTAGTGCCCAAGGCATGAGTAACTGACACATCTGTGAAGGCACCTTTAATGTTGAAAGGTCCATACAGGTTTTGGAGCAACATATGTTGCTTCCAAGCAACGTTATCATGGACGCCCCTGCTTATTTTAGCAAGAAAATGCAAAGACACGTGTTACAACAGCGTGGCTTCGTAAAAAAAGAGTGCGGGTACTTTCCTGGCCCGCCTGCAGTCCAGACCTGTCTCCTATCGAAAATGTGTGGCGCATTATGAAGCGTAAAATACGACAGCGGAGACCCCGGATTGTTGAACGACTGAAGCTCTACATAAAACAAGAATGGGAAAGAATTCCACTTTCAAAGCTTCAACAATTAGTTTCCTCAGTTCCCAAACGTTTATTGAGTGTTGTTAAAAGAAAAGGTGATGTAACACTGTGGTGAACATGCTCTTTCCCAACTACTTTGGCATGTGTTGCAGCCATGAAATTCTAAGTTAATTATTATTTTCCCCAAAACATTAAATTTTTGAGTTTGAACATCAAATATCTTGTCTTTGTAGTGCATTCAATTGAATATGGGTTGAAAAGGATTTGCAAATCATTGTGTTCAGTTTTTATTTACATCTAACACAATTTCCCAACTCATATGGAAACGGGGTTTGTATGTATGTATGCTAGTATGTACTGTATGTATGTAGGTATGTATGTATGTTACTATGTACTGTATGTACGTAGGTATGTATGTATGTTAGTGTGTATTGTATGTACAGTATGTACTGTATGTATGTACAAACGTTTGTATGTATGTTAGTATGTATGTATGTTAGTATGTACTGCATGTCGGTATGTTAGTATCTATGCATTTTAATATGTAAGTTAGTACGTATGTATGGATGGATGTATGTACGGTCAGACAGTGTGTTTCAATGGTGACCTGAGTGTGATGCCTGGCAAGCACTTGAGTGTTACAGGCACCCTTTCTCTTTGTGTTCGTGTGTGTGCGCGCGTGTGTGTTTGCGTTTTTGTGTGTGTGTGTGTGTGTGTGTTTGTGTCTGTGTGTGCGCCTATGCGCATGTGTGTGGTTTGTATTATGTGGAAGAGTGATGGATGTGGTTTTCCTCTGCAGGGAAAGCAGGAGCCAAGAGCATTACCGTGTGTGTGTGTGTGTGTGTGTGTGTGTGTGTGTGTGGACAGGAAGCTGTTCCACTCAACCCCGCAGTGTTAAAGAATATGCATTATGTTGGTAATATGTTGAAATATTTAGGAGGATAAGTTTGCTTCCTTGGGATGAGGAGGCTGTCATCGCCATGTTGGAGTTATGAGATATAATCATGCAATAAAAGACTATGCTTGAAATAGTGAAATATGGCCACACAGAAACTGAAGTCATGAGCTGATTTACGTCACACTCACTTGAAAATATTGATCTGTTGAGAAATAGGAGCGGGTCAAAATGTTAGAACAGCTTGCAGTTTCTGATGCACTGCCCCACTTTTGACATGAACACTTCAAGTGTGCACTTGTCCAATGTAATACATGTCATATGTCACATACAACAATGTAATACATGTCATATGTCACATACAACAATGTAATATATGTCATATCTCACATACAACAATGTAATGCATGTCATATGTCACACACAACAATGTAATACATGTCATATGTCACATACAACAATGTAATACATGTCATACGTCACTTACAACAATGTCATATGTCATACAACAAGGTAATACACGTCATATGTCACACACAATGCAATACATGTCATATGTCACATACAACAATGTAATGCATGTCATATGTCACTTACAACAATATCATATGTCATACAACAAGGTAGTACACGTCAAATGTCACACACAACAATGTAATACATGTCATATGTCACAACAATGTCATACATGTCATATGTCACATACAACAATGTCATACATGTCGTCATTCATCAGGTCTTTGTCGTCTCAGGGCATTCAATCGATCGCAACTGGACTGTTTAGTTTGTCTTCGGAGACATTTTGTCCCTCACCAATGCATGCTCATAGACTGAGATTGGTCAGATCTAGTCTTAGCCTTAGATTGGTCAGATCTAGGCGTCGTCTTAGATTGGTCAGAAATAGTCTTTGACTTAGTTTGGTCAAATCTAGTCTTAGACTTAGTTTGGTGAAATCTGGGCTCAGTCTTACATTGGTCAGATCCAGGCATAGACTTAAATTGGTCAAATCTAGTCTTAGCCTTAGATTGTTCAGATCTAGGCTTAGACTTAGATTGTTCGGATCTAGGCCTGGACTTAGATTGAGCAGATCTAGTCTTAGACTTATATTGGTCAGATCTACGCTTAGACTTAGATTGGTTAGGTATAGTTTTAGACTTAGATGGGTCAGATCTAGTCTTAGCCTTAGATTAGTCAGATCTAGCCTTACACTTAGATTGGTCAAATCTAGTCTTAGTCTTAGGTTGGTCAAATCTAGTCTTTGCCTTAGATTGGTCAAATCTAGTCTTAGCCTTAGATTGTTCAGATCTAGGCTTAGACTTAGATTGTTTGGATCTAGGCCTGGACTTAGATTGAGCAGATCTAGTCTTAGACTTAGATTTGTCAGATCTAGTCTTAGACTTAGGTTTGTCAAATCTAGTCTTAGACTTAGATGGGTCAGATCTAGTCTTAGACTTAGATGGGTCAGATCTAGTCTTAGCCTTGGATTGGTCAGATCTAGTCTTAGACTTAGTTTGGTCAAATCTAGTTTTAGCCTTAGATTGAGCAGATATAGTCTTAGACTTAGATTTGTCAGAGCTAGTCTTAGACTTAGATTGGTCAGATCTACTCTTAGACTTACATGGGTCAGATCTAGTCTTAGCCTTAGATTGGTCAGATCTAGTCTTTTACATATAGATGTACCAATTATAGTTTTAGAATTAGATTGGTCAAATCTAGGCTTAGACTTAGATTGGTCAAATCTAGTCTTAGTCTTAGGTTGGTCAAATCTAGTTTTTGCCTTAAATTGGTCAGATCTAGGCTTAGACTTAGATTGAGCAGATCTAGTCTTTAACTTATTTATACTCCAAAACCAGGAGAGTGTGCCTGAGCAAGGATGGTTTCGCCCAATTGTACTCAGAAAAACAACTGTTGAGATGCAAATGAGCAATACTACTGTCACTGATCGACTCCACAGCGATGGAGTTGATCTATAGTTCTTTTTTACCCTTTTCTTTATTATAATATATCCATTATATTAATATAATATGCACACACACACACACACACACACACACACACACACACAGACACACATACATATATATATATATATATATATATATATATATATAATGTTACTTCACATGCAGTTGGCTTTTGGCCCCCCACCAAATCTTTTTAGTCCAATGTGGCCCCCAGGGCAAAAAGTTTGGACACCCCTTTCCTAGGGTACCTTTGGTTTATGGCGTCACGCCGCAGTTTGACCCTGGAACTGATATTTTTTCATTTGCCTTGTCCTGCAGTCCGTCAATATTGTCCAACAATCGCACGTGTCGAATCCAAAATAGCAAGGTTATGAATAATGTACAGCTGCTCTGCAACATTTGTCTGCAGTCTAAGGCCCCGTATCATCACGCTCCAGACCCCCTGGGGGAGGTCAGGACCAGCTGTGTCGCCACACGTCTGCTCTAATTGTCTCTGAAAACACTAATTAGCCCGTCACTTGTCGTAAGAGGACGGCGGTTAATGGAACGTGGGAGCGACAACGGTTTTTACATTCTTGCGCGCCGACAATTGGGAGGCCAGCTCCTGTCGCCGTGGCAACACGAGCAACTTGGCAGCTGGTTGCCGTGGCAGCTGTTGCCGGGGCTGCACACCGCCTCACCTGTCGTCATTGAAAGACATGGAGAGACACATGACCTGTGCGCACGTTTTGTAGCACACACACACACACACACACACACACACACACACACACACACACACACACACACACACACACACGGACGGAGTCCAATGGGGTAAAAAGGAGTCAGTGTCAGTGTTAATGGCTCTAGCAGGACTGCGTGACAACCTTTAACATGCACACGTCTGGAAACATTGAACGTGTGTGTGTGTGTGTGTGTGTGTACGTTCAAAGATGACTGTGACCTTGTCCATGTAGTTTGTCATGTGAATTGTTCCTGATAATATAAATCACACACACATGCACGCGCACATACCCCCCCCCCCCCCCTTCCCCCGCACAGACACACACACACACATGAATATACTCTCTCCCTGGTCACAATATTAGGTACACCTACGATAGAAACCAACATTGTTTACACTGTTTTAAAAAAACAAATCTGTAGGTTTTTTGGGTAAAAAAAATAAAAAATGATACAGTACAGTATATATAAATAGAATGTTTTGTGTCTTTCCATTTAAAGCACTTATTCTCAAACATTGGAGAGGGGCCTCCTTGGGAAAAGCAAGGTGCGGGGAGGGTTTGACCACCGAGGGAACATGCTTTATCAGTATTAGGCGTCAAACCCCACTTATAAAAGCTGTGCTCATTGCAGCCATTAATCCTGACTTCCTCATTTTGATAAAAAAAAATGTGTGTGTATATATATATATATATATATATATACATATATATATATATATATATATATATATATATGTATGTATATATATGAATATATATGTATATTTATATATATATATATGTATGTATATATATGTATATATATGTATATATATATGTATGTATATATATATATATGTATATATATATATATATGTGTGTGTGTATGTATATATGTATATATATATGTATGTATATATATGTATGTATATATATATATATATGTGTGTGTATATATATGTATATATATATATATATATCCATCCATCCATCCATCCATCATCTTCCGCTTATCCGAGGTCGGGTCGCGGGGGCAGCAACCTAAGCAGGGAAGCCCAGACTTCCCTATCTCCAGCCACTTCGTCTAGGTCTTCCCGGGGGATCCCGAGGCGTTCCCAGGCCAGCCGGGAGACATAGTCTTCCCAACGTGTCCTGGGTCTTCCCCGTGGCCTCCTACCAGCTGGACATGCCCTAAACACATCCCTAGGGAGGCGTTCGGGTGGCATCCTGACCAGATGCCCGAACCACCTCATCTGGCTCCTCTCGATGTGGAGGAGCAGCGGCTTTACGTTGAGCTCCTCCCGGATGGCAGAGCTTCTCACCCTATCTCTAAGGGAGAGCCCCGCCACACGGCGGAGGAAACTCATTTCGGCCGCTTGTACCCGTGATCTTATCCTTTCGGTCATGACCCAAAGCTCATGACCATATGTGAGGATGGGAACGTAGATCGACCGGTAAATTGAGAGCTTTGCCTTCCGGCTCAGCTCCTTCTTCACCACAACGGATCGATACAACGTCCGCATTACTGAAGACGCCGCACCGATCCGCCTGTCGATCTCACGATCCACTCTTCCCCCACTCGTGAACAAGACTCCTAGGTACTTGAACTCCTCCACTTGGGGCAGGGTCTCCTCCCCAACCCGGAGATGGCACTCCACCCTTTTCCGGGCGAGAACCATGGACTCGGACTTGGAGGTGCTGATTCTCATTCCGGTCGCTTCACACTCGGCTGCGAACCGATCCAGTGAGAGATGAAGATCCCGGCCAGATGAAGCCATCAGGACCACATCATCTGCAAAAAGCAGAGACCTAATCCCGTGGCCACCAAACCGGAACCCCTCAACGCCTTGGCTGCGCCTAGAAATTCTGTCCATAAAAGTTATGAACAGAATCGGTGACAAAGGACAGCCTTGGCGGAGTCCAACCCTCACTGGAAACGTGTCCGACTTACTGCCAGCAATGCGGACCAAGCTCTGACACTGATCATACAGGGAGCGGACCGCCACAATAAGACAGTCCGATACCCCATACTCTCTGAGCACTCCCCACAGGACTTCCCGAGGGACACGGTCGAATGCCTTCTCCAAGTCCACAAAGCACATGTAGACTGGTTGGGCAAACTCCCATGCACCCTCAAGAACCCTGCCGAGAGTATAGAGCTGGTCCACAGTTCCACGACCAGGACGAAAACCACACTGTTCCTCCTGAATCCGAGGTTCGACTATCCGGCGAAGCCTCCTCTCAAGTACACCTGAATAAACCTTACCGGGAAGGCTGAGGAGTGTGATCCCACGATAGTTGGAACACACCCTCCGGTCCCCCTTCTTAAAGAGAGGGACCACCACCTTGGTCCGCCAATCCAGAGGTACCGCCCCCGATGTCCACGCGATGCTGCAGAGTCTTGTCAACCAAGACAGCCCCACAGCATCCAGAGCCTTAAGGAACTCCGGGCGGATCTCATCCTATTTCCTATTTCCGCCGAGGAGCTTTTTAACTACCTCAGCGACCTTAGCCCCAGAAATAGGAGAGTCCACTACAGATTCCCCAGGCACCGCTTCCTCAAAGAAAGACGTGTTGGTGGGATTGAGGAGGTCTTCGAAGTATTCCTTCCACCTACCCACAACATCCGCAGTTGAGGTCAGCAGAACACCATCCGCACCATACACGGTGTTGATAGTGCACTGCTTCCCATTCCTGAGGCGGCGGACGGTGGTCCAGAATCGCTTCGAAGCCGTCCGGAAGTCGTTTTCCATGGCTTCCCCGAACTCTTCCCATGTCCGAGTTTTTGCCTCCGCGACCGCTAAAGCTGCACACCGCTTGGCCCGTCGGTACCCGTCCACTGCCTCCGGAGTCCTATGAGCCAAAAGAACCCGATAGGACTCATTCTTCAGCTTGACGGCATCCCTCACTGCTGGTGTCCACCAACGGGTTCTGGGATTACCGCCACGACAGGCATCAACAACCTTGCGGCCACAGCTCCAATCAGCCGCCTCGACAATAGAGGTTCGGAACATGGTCCACTCGGACTCAATGTCCCGCACCTCCCTCGTGACATGTTCAAAGTTCTCCCGGAGGTGTGAATTGAAACTCTCTCTGACAGGAGACTCTGCCAGACGTTCCCAGCAGACCCTCACAATGCGCTTGGGCCTGCCAGGTCTGTCCGGCATCCTCCCCCACCATCGCAGCCAACTCACCACCAGGTGGTGATCGGTAGAAAGCTCCGCCCCTCTCTTCACCCGAGTGTCCAAAACATAAGGCCGCAAATCCGATGACACAACTACAAAGTCGATCATGGAACTGCGGCCTAGGGTGTCCTGGTGCCAAGTGCACATATGGACACCCTTATGTTTGAACATGGTGTTTGTTATGGACAATCCGTGACGAGCACAAAAGTCCAATAACAAAACACCACTCGGGTTTAGATCCGGGCGACCATTCTTCCCAATCACGCCTCTCCAGGTTTCACTGTCGTTGCCAACATGAGCGTTGAAGTCTCCCAGTAGGACAAGGGAATCACCCGGAGGAGCAATTTCCAGTACTCCCTCGAGTGTACCCAAAAAGGGTGGGTATTCTGAACTGCTGTTTGGTGCGTAAGCACAAACAACAGTCAGGACCCGTCCCCCCACCCGAAGGCGAAGGGAAGCTACCCTCTCGTCCACTGGGTTGAACTCAAACGTGCAGGCTTTGAGCCGGGGGGCAACGAGAATTGCCACCCCAGCCCGTCGCCTCTCACTGCCGGCAACGCCAGAGTGGAAGAGGGTCCAGTCCCTTTCGAGAGAACTGGTTCCAGAGCCCTTGCTGTGCGTCGAGGTGAGTCCGACTATATCCAGCCGGAACTTCTCTACCTCGCGCACTAGCTCAGGCTCCTTCCCCCCAGTGAGGTGACGTTCCACGTCCCAAGAGCTAGCTTCTGTAGCCGAGGATCGGACCGCCAAGTGCCCTGCCTTCAGCTGCCGCCCAGCTCACAATGCACCCGACCTCTATGGCCCCTGCTATGAGTGGTGAGCCCATTGGAGGGATGACCCACGTTGCCTCTTCGGGCTGTGCCTGGCCGGGCCCCATGGGGACAGGCCCGACCACCAGGCGCTCGCCATCGTGCCCCAACTCCGGGCCTGGCTCCAGAGCGGGGCCCCGGTGACCCACGTCCGGGCGAGGGAAATCTGGGTTCATTTTGTTGTAATTCCATAGAAGTCTTTGAGCTGCTCTTTGTCTGATCACTCACCTAGGACCTGTTTGTCTTGGGAGACCCTACCAGGGGGCATGAAAGCCCCCAGACAACATAGCTCCTAGGATCATTGGGACACGCAAACTCCTCTACCACGGTAAGGTAGCAGCTCAGAGAGGAGTATATATATATATATATATATATATATGTATATATATATATATATATATATATATATATATATATATATATATATATATATATATATATATATATATATACATATATATATATATATATATATATATATATATATATATATATACATATATGTATATATATATACGTATATGTATATATATATATGTATATGTATATATATATGTATATATATATATATATATGTATATATATATATATGTATATATATATGTATATATATATATATGTATATATATATATATATATATATATATATATATGTATATATATATATATATATATTTTGATCAATATTTGAATTAATAAATATGTGCAACCATAATAACATTTGCATCGATGAAGAACAGTATTGCAATAATAAGCATTAATACTTGCATTAATAAATATTTGCTATAATATTTTTGCACGGTGGGAGAGGGGTTAGTGCGTCTGCCTCACAATACGAAGGTCCTGAATAGTCCTTGGTTCAATCCCAGGCTCGGGATCTTTCTGTGTAGAGTTTGCATGTCCTCCCCATGACTGCGTGGGTTCCCTCCGGGTACTCCGGGTTCCTCCCACTTCCAAAAACATGCACCTGGGGATAGGTTGATTGGCAACACTAAATGGGTCCTAGTGTGTGAATGTAAGTGGTAATGTTGTCTGTCTATCTGTGTTGGCCCTGCGATGAGGTGGCGACTTGTCCAGGGTCTAATCCGCCTTCCGCCCGATTGTACCTGAGATAGGCACCAGCACCCCCCCCCCCCCCTACCCCCCACCCCCCACAACCCTAAAGGGAATAAGCTCTAAAAAAAAAAAGCCTTGCCTCTGCTGGAAGTAGCAGACGACGACGTCACCGGTGTGAGGGCTCCTCACATCCTCACATTGTTTATAATCATAGCGTCCAGCAGCAAGAGCTTTTCGGGCCGAGAAAGCGACAATTTACCCATTAATTTGAGCGGGAATGAAAGTTTCGTGGATGAGGAAATTTAGAGTGAAGGCATGTAAAAAAAAAAAAAAAAAAAAAGGTGAGGGCAAGTGAGAGCGATTCAGATGTTTTTATACACATTTACTAGGATAATTCTGGGAAATCCCTTATCTGCCTATTGTGTTACTAGTGTTTTAGTGAGTTAAAGAGTACCTTAAAGTCGGAGGGGTGTTTTGACGCCAGAGACTCTGAGAGACGTCACGGCAGCAGGAGGACGCTGGCTCCGCTGATCTCCGGTAAGAGGCAACTTATTTCCACAATTTTCTCACCGAAAACTGCCGGTTGACATGTAGTCGTGATCCATGTTTGCTTGACTGCTCTGATCCATAATAAAGCTTCACCTCCGGGAATTTTAAACAAGGAAACAGTGCGTTTGTGTGGCTAAAGGCTAAAAGCTTCCCACCTACATCTTTCTACTTTGACGTCTCCATTATAAATTCAACAAATTGCAAAAGATTCAGCAACATAGATGTCCAAAATACTGTGTAATTGCGCGATGAAAAGAGACGACTTTTAGCCGTAAGTGGTGGTGAGATACTATGTCCCCTCCAACCAATAACGTCACAAACACGCGTCATCATTCCGCGACGTTTTCAACAGGAAATTCCGCGGGAAATTTAAAATTGTAATTTAGTAAACTAAAAAGGCCGTATTGGCATGTGTTGAAATGTTAATATTTCATCATTGATATATAAACTATCAGACTGCGTTGTCAGTAGTAGTGGATTTCAGTAGGCCTTTAATGAACCACAATAGTAAGTAATAATACCAGCACTAATAAATATTTGATATAACATTTTTGCATTAATAAATGATAACATTTGCAAAAACAAACAATGAGATTTGTGTTAGTCAACAATCATATTTATTCTAATAAAAGAAACAACAATACTATTTGCAGCAATAAACACACATATTTGCAACATTAAATAATATTTGCCACAATGATGACATTTGCATTAATGAACAACAATATTGCAATAACAAACATTAATATTTACATTAACAAACAGTTATGTTTTTAATAATGAACAATAATAGGAAGTTTCTTCACTTCCTGTGTTTAATATTTCACCGTAAATATCAATTATCTGATGATTTGATGATAGTTTGTTCTGTCATAAATAATTATTAAAGAAAAGATTGAATTAGACAAATGTTGTTTAGTAATACTTTAGTATATTATACATCATTAACTGTACCTTCATTGAAGGTCATGACACATGTTACAGTAAATTAGTCTTCATTATTCGGAACAACTGTCTTCAGTAATGGTCTCTGTGAAAGACCAACACTCAAGTCCACTCATGAAGTGTTAAATGAGAGTCACTGACTGTTACTGTAAATGTCTTCTCCCTGCCCGTTTATTCGGGAACATTTTCACGCTCATTACCACTTTTATTCAGTCTCATTACCACTTTTATTCAGACTCATTACCACTTTTATTCAGCAACCTCTTACACCAGCCACCGGCTGTTGCCTAGCAACGTGTGCTGCCACAACACGCACTGCAACAAAAGTACACAACCGTCTTTCTCAAGGCGACGACGACCGTTGTACCAGTTTTATCCACATGTTCTAGCAGAAAACACTAAAATACTTACTGTATATGTTTTATTATTAACAATAACCACTTAAATATAACTTACTGTATATGTTTTATTAAAAACAATAAAGCTGAAATATAACTTACTGTATGTTTTATTAATAACAATAAAACTAAAATATAACTTATTGTATATGTTTTATTAAAAACAATAAAGCTGAAATATAATTTACTGTATATGTTTTATTAATACAACAACATTAAAATTAACTTACTTTATATGTTTTATTAATAATAATAACACTAAAATATAACTTACTGTATATGTTATATTATTAACAATAACACTAAAATACAACTTATTTTATGTTTTATTAGTAACAATAACTACTTAAATATAGGTCATTGTATATGTTTTATTAATAACAATAACAAATACATATCTTACTGTATATGTTTTATTAATAACACAAAATATTATCTACTGTATATGTTTTATTAATAACAATAACCACTTAATATAACTTACTGTAAATGTTTTATTGATAACAATAACACTTAAATATAACTTACTGTATATGTTTTATTAATACAACAACACTAAAATGTAACTTACTGTATGTTTTATTAATAACACTAAAATATTACTTACTGTATATGTTTTATATGTAACAATAAAACTCAAATATGACTTGCTGTATATGTTTTATTAATAACAATAACACTTAAATATAACTTACTGTATATGTGTTGTTAATAACATCCATCCATCCAATTCAATTCCTTCCCACTTATTCCCTTTTTTGGGTCGCTGGGGGCGCTGGCGCCTATCTCAGCTACAATCGGGCGGAAGGCGGGGTACACCCTGGACAAGTCGCCACACTTAAATATAACTTACTGTATATGTTTTATTAATATAACAACACTAAAATGTAACTTACTGTATGTTTTATTAATAACAGTAACACTAAAATATAGCTTACTATGTATGTTATATTAATAACAATAACACTAAAATATAACTTATTGTATATGTTTTGTTAGTAACATAACTACCTAAATATAGTTCACTGTATATGTTTTATTAATAACAATAACATAAAAAATGTATCCTACTGTATATGTTTAATAATAACACTAAAATATTACCTACTGTGTATGTTTTATTACTAACAATAACTACTTATATATAACTTAATGTATATGTTTTATTAATAACAATAACCACTTAAATATAACTTACTGTAAATGTTTTATTAATAACAACAACACTTACATCTATCTTACTGTATATGTTTTATTAATAACAATGACCACTTAAATATAACTATATAACTCGCTCCATATGTTTTATCAATAACAATAACACAAAAAATATATCTTACTGTATATGTTTTATTATTAACACTAAAATATTAACTACTGTATGTTTTATTAATACCAATAACCACTTAAATATAACTCACTGTATTTGTTTTATGAATAACAATAGCACTACAATATATCTTACTGTATGTTTTATTATTAACACACAAATATTGCCTACTATATATGTTGTTTTAATAACAATAACCACTTAAATATTACTTACTGTATATGTTTTATTAATAACAATAACCACTTAAATATCGCTTACTGTATTTGTTTTATTAATAACAATAACACAAAAAATATATCTTACTGTATATGTTGTATTAATAACACTAAAATATTACCTACTATATATATTTTATTAATGACAATAAAACTCAAATATAACTTACTGTATATGTTTTATTAATAACACAAAATATTACCTACTGTATGTTTTATTAATAACAATAACCACTTAAATATAACTTACTGCTAAACGTTAGCATATGCTTAGTGTTGCTGCACACTGACTACTCTAAAGTGTGTACTGTCTACAGTACATGACATGGCAAGTGTATTAGATAAAAGTTAGCATATGCTAGCTTAGCGTGCATGTGTTGGATGAAGAAAACAGGTGTAGCCAGAAAGCGGAGAGAAACGCCGTAAAAGTTTAGCATAAAGAGCGATCGGCTTTGATCACACGAGGCCAGCGAAACACGGCGGTGATAAAAGTCAGAGATGTCAGCTGTAAAAAGCGCTCGCTCAGATGTAAAAGCGACACTTTGGTGTTTCTTTTATTTTTCCGGCTTTTCCTGCGGGACAAGCAGCAGGAAGTGTGTACTTTAGTTTAGCAGCTGATGTGAAAAACACTTTTAGGAAACATCTTTAAACGTCAATATTCTACTTCTAGTCAGGCGCAAAGAGGGCGGGGCTTCAACAGGAAGCAGATCCTCATGAGTTAGAGCTCTTTATTTGTCATTTTAACATTACTCAGCTATGCTAATTATTTATACTCATTTTATTCCTTTGAACATTAAAATATTTGCTTTTTAATCTTGCTGCCATATTACAAATATTCTGACTTCTCTTATGTTACCCATTTTAATTCATTCAAACCTAAATAAACATGGATTTTGATATTTGGTGCCGTCACGCCAAATTTCTTCTCCCTACAAACCCCCCCCCCCCCCCCCCCCCCCCCATTTACTTCCAGGGTCATGATTAATACACACGTTTTGTTAAGGCTATATTATAAAAATATAACGCTATATTATAAAAATATAACGCTATATTATAAAAATATAACGCTATATTATAAAAATACAGACGTTTTGTTAACGCTATATTATAAAAAAAATTTAAAACAATTTACAAACACAAGCTATGGGATGACATAAGAGGAAAAGTGACCCCGGAAGTAAATGCGTCATCCCATAGCTTGTGTTTGTAAATTGTTTTTTCATTTTTTTTATAATATAGTGTTAACAAAACGTCTACATTTTTATAATATAGCGTTATATTTTTATAATATACCGTTAACAAAACGTCTGTATTAATCATGACCCCGGAAGTAAATGGGGGTGGAAGGTTTTTGTAGGGTTGAAGAAAGTTGGCGTGACGGCACCATCTTATAATAAGCTAACCTTATTTATGTTATCATGTTAACATTAGCATGCTAACTTTAGCATGTTTGCTAATTTAGTTTAAACCCAAAATCATGGCTTTTGATACTTATGCTAACTTTTCCCATTTTATTATGCTAACATTAGCATGCTAATCTTAGCATGCTAATGTTTTATGCTATCATTTTAACATTTTTTTTTTTTCAGTGTAAAGCGACAAGCGGTAGAAAATGAATGGATTGATAGATGGACTTAAAAATCAAGGATTTTGGTACTTGTGCTATTTTAAAACTGTGCTAACCTCTCTCGAGTTGGCATGCCAACATGTTATGCTTGCCCTTGATCCATCCATTTCCTACCGCTTGTTCCTTTCGGAGTTGCGGGGGGTGCTGCAGCCTATCTCAGCTGCATTCGGGTAGAAGGCGGTTTACACCCTGGAAAATGTCGCCATATCAAAACTAAAAATCACTACTTACTTGACGCAATCTTAGAAGTACTTGAACTTTTCCTTTGTAAGTATGCAAACTTTGGCATGCTTACATTAGCATGCTAATGTTTTATGCCATCTTATTTGTGATTTTTTTTTCATTAAATCCTACAAAGAATGGATTTTGATACCTAATGCCATCTTAGAAGTATGCTAATTTCTCCTTTGTTAGCATACAAATGTTATTGTGCTAATGTTGTGCCAAATATTCTGACTTCTCTTATGTCACTGTGCTAATGTTTTAATGCTAGAATGTTTGCCCATTTTAATTCATTGAAATTTAAAAAACATGGATTCTGATATTTGGCGCCATCTTATAAATAAGCTAACCCATCCATCCATCCATTTTCTACCGCTTATTCCCTTCCGGGGTCGCGGGGGGCGCTGGCGCCTATCTCAGCTACAATCGGGCGGAAGGCAGGGTACACCCTGGACAAGTCGCCACCTCATCGCAGAATAAGCTAACCTAATTTATATTATCATGTTAACATTAGGATGCTAACGTTACTTATTCTAGCTTGTTTGCTAGTTTTGTTTAAACCGAAAAATTATTGCTTTTGATACTTATGCTAACTTTTCCTGTTTTATCATGCTAACATTAGCATGCTAATGTTTTATGCTATCATTTTAACATTTGGTTTTTTATTTGAAAGAGACAAGCGGTAGAAAATGGATGGATGGATGAATGGATGAACTCAAAAATCAAAGATTTTGATAATTGTGCTATTTTAAAACTATGCTAACTTTTCTCAAGTTGGCATGCCAACATGTTATGCTTGCCCTCGATCCATCCATTTCATACCGCTTGTCCCTTTTGGGTTCGCGGGGGGTGCTGCAGCATATCTCAGCTGCATTCGGGCGGAAGGCGGGGAACACCCTGGACAAGTCGCTATTTAAAACTAAAAATCACTACTTACTTTGCGCTATCTTAGAAGTACGTGAACTTTTCCTTTGTAAGTATGCGAACATTAGCATGCTAACATTAGCATGCTAACATTTTATGCCATCTTATTTGTGATTTTTTTTCATTCAAACCTACAAAGAATGGATTTTGATACCTAGTGCCATCTTAGAAGTGTCCTAACTTCTCCTTTGTTAGCATACTAATGTTATTGTGCTAATGTTGTGCCAAATATTCTGACTTCTCTTATATTACTGTGCTAATGTTTTAATGCTAGAATGTTTGCCCATTTTAATTCATTTAAATTTAAAAAACATGGATTCTGATATTTGGTGTCATCTTATAAATAAACTTACCTAATTCATATTATCATGTTGACATTAGGATGCTAACGTCACATATTCTAGTTTGTTTGCTAATTTTGTTTAAACCCAAAAATCATCGCTTGTGATACTTATGCTAACTTTTCCTGTTTTATCATGCTAACATTAGCATGCTAATGTTTTATGCTATCATTTTAACATTTTGTTTTTCATTTGAAAGAGACAAGCGGTAGAAAATGGATGGATGGATAGATGGATGGATGGATGAACTTAAAAATCAAGGATTTTGATAATTGTGCTATTTTAAAACTATGCTAACTTTTCTCAAGTTGGCATGCCAACATGTTTTGCTTACCCTCGATCCATCCATTTTCTACCGCTTGTCCCTTAGTGGTTGCGGGGGGTGCTGCAGCCTATTTCGGCTGCATTCGGGCGGAAGGCAGGGTGCACCCTGGACAAGTCGCCATTTAAACCTAAAAATTGTTAAGTACTTTGCGCTATCTTAGAAGTACGTGAACTTTTCCTTTGTAAGTATATTATCATTAGCGTGCTAACATTAGCATGCTTACGTTTTAGGCCATCTTATTTGGGATCTTTTTCATTAAAACCTACAACTAATGGATTTTGATACCTTTTGCCATCTTATAAATATGCTAACTTCTCCTTTGTTAGCATGCTAATGTTGTTTTGCTAATGTTAGCATGCAAACATTTAATGCTAGAATTTTATCACATTTTTCTATTTGAACCTAGATGGATTTTGATACTTGGCGCCATCTTATACGTATGCTAACTTTTCCTGTGTTATCATGTTAACATGAGCAGGCTGATATTAGCATGCTAATGTTTTAAACAGCACATTTGGTAAATGTGTTTATTTACACCTAAAAATTATTGACTTTTGATACTAATTTTTCTATGTTTTCCTGCTAACGTTAGCATGCTAACATTATATGCTGGTATTTTAGCTAATATGATTACATATATATACACACAAACACTATCAACAACTTACTTACTTTACTTTGTGTGTGTGGGTTTGAAAATCAAGTTTGACAGTTTCCTGTGTGGGGACACACACACACACACACACACACACACACACACACACAAAGTAAACGTGCTGTTGATGTTGGCAGCAAATTCACTTTTCACTTTTCCTTCCTCTATTTCCCAGAAACATAAACAGTTTTCTATGCTAATCAAAACAAATGTACGGTGAAAGTCATCTGTCGTGTGTGTGTGTGTGTGTGTGTGTGTGTGTGTGTGTGTGTGTGTGTGTGTGTGCGTTTGTGTGTGTGTGTGTGTGTGTGTGTGTGTTTGTTAGACAAAAGAAAAAATGTGTCAAACGAACGTAACACACCACATGGTGGCGCTGTTATTAAACCATAAACTTTTGACCCCATAAGTTGGGTTGGCTTGAAATTTCTCACACAGCTGAATGGGCTGGGCAAAACACTGTGTTGTCAGGGCTTAAATAGGGGGTCCTGATATCAGATATTGGTTCGATATCAGCAAAAAAAACATACGTAATGTGAAAGCGTGTTTACTTGCACTGGGAATCGTTACAACTTTGTACGGAAGGGGGCGCTGTGCATAATAAACCATGGATTTATTATAAATCATGGATTTTCATACTTGACGCCATCTTGGAAGTATGCTATCTTGTGCTATGTAATCCATCAATCCATCCATCCATTTCTACCGCTTATTCCCTGGATGGGTTCTATGTTATCATGCTAACATTAGCATGCTAATATTTTATGATAGCATATTTGCACATTGTATTAGTTTAAACCTAAAAATCATGGATTTGCATATTTGGGGTCATCTTGGATGTTTTCTAACTATTTAATTGTTATCATGCTAACATTAGCATGCTAACATTTTATGATAGCATATTCGCAAATAAATTGATTAAACCTAAAAATCATGGATTTTCATACTTGAGGCCATCTTGGAAGTATGCTATCTTGTTCTATGTAATCCATCTATCCATCCATCCATTACTACCGCTTATTCCCTGGATGGGTTCTATGTTATCATGCTAACATTAGCATGCTAATATTTTATGATAGCATATTTGCAAATTGTATTAGTTTAAACCTAAAAATCATGGATTTGCATATTTGGGGTCACCTTGGATGTTTTCAAACTATTTCATTGTTATCATGCTAACATTAGCATGCTAACATTTTATGATAGCATATTCGCAAATAAATTGATTAAACCTAAAAATCATGGATTTTCATACTTGGGGCCATCTTGGATGTATGCAATCTTGATCTGTGTTATCATGCTAATATTAGCATGCTAGCATTTTTTGATAGCATATTTGCAAATAAATCAATCAAACCTAAAAATCATGCATTTTCCTACTTTGGGCCATCTTGGATGTATTCTAACTTTTTAAATGTTATTATGCTAACATTTTATGATAGCATATTTGCAAATAAATCGATTAAACCCAAAAATCATGGATTTTCATACTTGGAGCCATCTTAAAAGTATGCTATCGTGTTCTATGTTATCATGCTAACATCAATATGCTAACATTTTCCATCCATCCATCCATTTTCTACCGCTTTCATACTTGGAGTCATCTTGAAAGTATGCTCTCTTGTTCTGTTATCATGCTAACATTTTATGATAGCATATTCGCTCATTTTATTAGTTTAAACGTAAAAAACATGGCTTTTGAAACTTGATCCCATTTTAGAAGTATGCTAACTTCCCTTATGTTAGCATGCTTATGTTAGCAGGCTAGCATTTTATACTAGCATTTAATCTAATGTTCTTTCAAGCGTGAAAAAATAATTGATATGCTACTTGGCGCCTCCTTAGTATGTTAACTTTTCCTATGTTGTCATGCTAACCTCATGCTAGTGTTCGTATGATAACGTTTTATGCTTGTATTTTAACTCATTTTAATAATTTTTCACCAAAGAAAACCATGGATTTTAATGCCTGGTGCCATTTTGAAAGTATGCTGACTTTTCTTATATTAGCATGCTTACGTTAGCATGCTAATATTTTATACTAGCATTTAATCTAATGTTCTTTCAACTGTAAAAAATCATTGATTTGTTACTTGGCACCTCCTTAAAAGTATGTTAACTTTTCCTATGCTGTCATGCTAACGTCATGCTGGTGTTAATATGATAACGTTGTATGCTAATATTTTAGCTCATTTTAATCTATTGCACTGAAGAAAACCATGGATTTTGATACCTGGTGCCATTTTGAAAGTATGCTGACTTTTCTTTTGTTAGCATGCTAACATTTTATACTAGCATTTAATTTAATGTTCTTTCAAGCGTAAAAAATCTTTGATATGCTACTTGGCGCCTCCTTAAATGTATGTTAACTTTTCCTATGTTGTTATGCTAACATCATGCTAATGTTAGTGTGATAATGTTTTATGCTAGTATCTTAGCTCATTTTAATCATTTTGCACCAAAGGAAACCATGGATTTTGATACCTGGTGCCATTTTCAAAGTATGCTGATTTTTCTTGTGTTACGCTCGCATTTTAGCTAATATGCTTACATGGATGTGTATATGTTAGCATGTGTTGCAAAGTACTTCCAGCACAGGCTGTAGAAGGCGCCACACACGGTTTGGGTTCCCAAATCTTCCCATTGAAAGTACTTCTTGCATGGTGTGGAGTATGTGGGTCACGTTAGCGCTGCGCAGGAAGTGCGATGAAATATTTGTGGGGCACATCAACATGTGTGAAGACATGCAGGGACAGCAGCCAGAAAATCCAAGCGAGGATTTACAAACATTCATCTTTGGCTCAGCGGGAACATTTTTTTTGAATGTCGGATTACGAACCGCAATCCGCGGCGTTGAACTGGGAAAGTCAAAAGAAGAATTATGGGCAAATAATCACCAAATTTGGCGAAGGCGCTTCTGTCAGCGCGCTGTTTCCTTCCCTGGAATGTTGATCTGATAATTGGATTAATGATCAAATGCTAACTGACGGTCTCTTTGTTCTTGATGTTGTGTCTTGCCGCAGGCTCTCTGAGGACTGAAGGCGTCAAGGCGTCTGATGTGCTTCCCGTCTTGAAGGAGAAAGTGGCGTTTGTGTCCGGTGAGTGTGCGAGGAAACCAGCAGAACAGGAAGTGTCACTTGTACTCAAATATTCATCCGACTGGACAAGTCCTGTGTCAGCATGTTTTGGACAATAAGAAATATGTCTCAGGGGTCCCATAAAAGTGCATTGTTACTGCGTCCTACTGCAAAACCCAATTTTGTATGCAGGCTAATGAGCTATGTAAGAAGTACTGCTGTGTACTTGCTACACTTTTGACATAAACACTGGAATTATAACATAATAGATCAACAACAATGTAGCATTTAGGAGTAGGACATGGTGACTCAAACGTTAGCAACTCTAGCATAGCTATGTGAGCTACATGCTAACATTACATTTTAACACTACTATAGATTAGTAACTTTAGCATAGCTATGTGAGCTACATGCTAACATTACATTTTAACACCACTCTACATTAGTAACACTAGTATAGCTATGTGAGCTACATGCTGACATTACATTTTAAACATCATTCTAGATTAGTAACACGAGCATAGCTATGTGAGCTACATGCTTATATTATGTTGTAACATCAAACTAGGTCAGCAATACTAGCATAGCTATGTGAGCTACATGCCAACATTAGGTTTTAATGTCATGCTAGGTCCAACCTGGGCAAATTAAGGCCCGGGGGCCACATGTGGCCCGTTAAACTTTTCAATCTGGCACGCCGGACATTCCCAAATAGTATTTTTAGACCTTTAAGAGGGAAATTGTAGCTGCCAGTATGATGTGCAGTGCTGTTTTATAATGATCGTAAGTCTTCAACTATACTAAGTATTTCAATGGTTGAAATCTGCTCTTTTGCATGATATACTAGTTACCATGGTAATCTGATTAGTTACTATGCTAATCTAATTAGTTACTATGGTAATGTAAGTCACAGCAGCTCAGACGAGGCACCAAGCAGTGTGGGTGGGGAGCGTTTCCACAGAGTGTTTCCAGAGCCTGAAATGCGTGTGTCAGGAACAGACACAGAAGGAGATTTTTACAATATATTCATATACATCAGATTTTAGTTTTTTGTTTTTTTTACCATTTGCGTTCCTATTTCGCTGTTTGTTGCATTTTTGTTGTGTTTCACTTGATTGTAAAATATGTGGATGGAGAGGGGGTGTGGCATTCATATGTGGTCAATATTCCGTGTTTTATCGTTCATAGTTAATATTGTAAATCCCACATTCTTTATTTTAATGTACATTCTTGGTGTATCATACAGTAAAACAATGTAAAATTGCTTTCCGTTTTTTAAGGCGGTCTGTCATAACATTTTTAGCATTCGATCTGACATTATTGCGGGGTTTTGTATTAGTGTTCCTAAAAATAGATATACCGGCCCCCAGAGACATTTTTCTCTCTAAATTTGGCCCCCGAGTCAAAATAATTGCCCAGGCCTGTGCTAGGTTATCAACACTAGCATAGCTATTTGAGCTACATGCCAACATTTTAACATCATACTAGGTTAGCATTCCTAGCATAGCTATGTGAGCTCCATGCTTACATTACATTTTAACACCACTCTAGATGAGTTACTTTAGCATAGCTATGTGAGTTTCATCCCAACATTACACTTTAACATTATTCTAGATTAGCAACACATAGCTATGTGAGCTACATGCTAACATTATGTTTTAACGTCATGCTAGGTTATCAACACAAGCATAGATATGTGAGCTACATGCTAACATTACATTTTAACATCCTCCTAGGTTTGCAACATTAGCATAGCTATGTGAGCTATATGTTTACATTACATTTAAACACCACTCTACATTAGTGACTTTTGCATAACTATGTGAGTTACATGCAAATATTACACTGTAACATTATTCTACCCCGTTTCCATATGAGTTGGGAAATTGTGTTAGATGTAAATATAAACGGAATACAATGATTTGCAAATCATTTTCAACCTATATTCAGTTGAATGCACTACAAAGACAAGATATTTGATGTTCAAACTCGTAAACTTTATTTCTTTTGGCAAATAATAATTAAACTAGAATTTCATGGCTGCAACACGTAACAAAGTAGTTGGGAAAGGGCATGTTTACCACTGAGTTACATCACCTTTTCTTTTAACAACACTCAATAAACCTTTGGGAACTGAGGAGACACATTTTTTAAGCTTTTCAGGTGGAATTCTTTCCCATTTTTGTTTTATGTAGAGCTTAAGTTGTTCAACAGTCCGGGGTCTCCGTTGTGGTATTTTAGGCTTCATAATGCGCCAGACATTTTCAATGGGAGACAGGTCTGGACTACAGGCAGGCCAGTCTAGTACCGACACTCTTTTACTATGAAGCCACGCTGTTGTAACAAGTGACTTGGTATTATCTTGCTGAAATAAGCAGGGGCGCCCATGATAACGTTGCTTGGATGGCAACATATGTTGCTCCAAAACCTGTATGTACCTTTAAGCATTAATGGTGCCTTCACAGATGTGTAAGTTACCCATGCCTTGGGCACTAATACACCGCCATACCATCACAGATGCTGGCTTTTCAACTTTGCACCTAGAACAGTCCTGATGGTTCTTTCCGTCTTTGGTCCGGAGGACATGATGTTCATCGTTTCCAAAAAACTATTTGAAATGTGCACTCGTCAGACCACCGAACACTTTTCCACTTTGCAGCAGTTGATCTTAGCTGAGCTCGGGCCCAGAGAAGCCGTTTCTGGGTGTCGTTGATAAATGGCTTTAGCTATGCATAGTAGTTTTAACTTGCACTTACAGATGTAGCGACAAACTGTAGTTACTGGCAGTGGTTTTCTGAAGTGTCCCTGAGCCCATGTGGTGATATCCTTTACACGCTGATGTCGCATTTTGATGCAGTATTGCCTGGGGTAGCGGAGTTTCGTTATATCATCGCTTATGTTCAGTGATTTCTCCAGATTCTTTGAACCTTTTGATGGTATTATGGACCGTAGATGATAAAATTCCTAAATTCCTTCCAATGGATGTTGAGAAATGTTGTTCTTAAACTGTTTGACAATTTGCTCAACCATTTGTTCACAAAGTGGTGACCTTCGCCCCGTGTTTGTTTGTGAAATACTGAGCATTTCATGGAAGCTGCTTTTATACCCAATCATGGCACCCACCTGTTCCCAATTAGCCTGAACACCTGTGGGATGTTCCATATAAGTGTTTGATGATAATTCCTCAACTTTATCAGTATTTATTGCCACCTTTCCCAACTTCTTTGTCACGTGTTGCTGGCATCAAATTCTGAAGTTAATGATTATTTGCAAAAAAAAATGTTTATCAGTTTGAACATCAAATATGTTGTCTTTGTAGCATATTCAACTGAATATGGGTTGAAAATGATTTGCAAATCATTGTATTCCGTTTATATTTACATCTAACACAATTTACCAACTCATACGGAAACGGGGTTTGTATTAGAATTAAACATCATGCTAGGCTGGATTCAACTCTAATTGTATTCAAAGACACGTTCACGTCGTACGTCAACCCTCTTTTGCACAGATAACGATTCGTAAATTGAATTCCATTCATGTGCCAAAATAAGCCTGAAGTTTTTACCTCCTGATGTAATAAAGACTCAGGAGTCCAAAGTGCTTTTTATCAGGAGCAAAACCCTCGCTAACGACTGTTAAAACTGTAGTTTAGCAGTCTTTGAAATCAAAGCAATCTTTTTTTTGTGTGTGTGTGTGTGTGTGTGTGTGTGTGTGTGTGTGTGCGTGCTACACACACCAGCCCTGAAGTTGTCATTAGCATATTTCTTTGTGCTGCGCTTAATGTCAGCGCTCTTTTGTCGCCAGAGACGTGTCCTTTTTGCAGGGCTGAACCCAAATCTGGTCTTTTGTGTCCAACAGTTTGTACAAATCCACTTTTTCGTCGGGAGTCCTAATCACAAAGTACTGCGCATACACCAGTATCACCTCCTCGTACTTGAAGTACTTTTCATCTCATTCTGTTTGTGTCCTTGTTCTTTGCAAGACATCAGAAAAACATGAACATGAATAATATCAGAAGTGAGCCTTAGTCGCAGCACCAAGACCAAAACCAAGACTTTGGTCAGACATGATCGCAAAATGGACACGGAAGATGGCTGGAGCTTTTCCCACAGCAGACCAAATGTGGCCTGCAGAAAAAAACATTAACTGGGACCAAAAAGTCCTTCTGGTCTCTGCTGGATTTGTGGCCGGCAGGAAGCGTGCAGGAAAAACATCTCGCGTAAGACCAACATGACTTATGTGGACCTCTGCCATGTGGCAGGCGTTCATGTGAGCGTGCCAAAGCTAACTGATATGCGAGAAGCACTCAAGCGTCACACTCCATGGCGCAGCTGTGCTGGCCCAACAACCAAATCTGAATTAAGGACTAAATATGACCCATTCATCCATCCGTCTTCTTCTGCTTGTCCCGGGTCAGGTCCCATGGGGCAGCAGCCTTAGTAGAGAAGCTCAGACTTGCCTCCGTCCAGCCACTTCGTCCAGCTCCTTCCAAGAAATCCCGAGGCGTTCCCGGATCAACCGGGACACATAGTCTGTCCAACGTGTCCTGGTCTCCTACTGTTCGGACCCGTCCTAAAAACCTCCCGAGGGAGGCGTCTGGGGGGCATCCTGACCACAGGCCCGAGCCAACTCATGACAGAACCTTTAGCCTTATCTCCAAAGGAGACGCTTAAAAACATAAACTTGTACCCGTGATCTTGTCCTTTCTGTCATAAATCTAAAGATCATGACCATAGGTGAGGATAGGGACGTGAATCGACCGGGAAATTTAGAGCTTTGCCTTCCAGCTGAGCTCCGTTTTCACCATGACGGTCCGACGCAGAGTCCACATGCTGCTGATCTCACAATTCACTCTTCCCTCACTGTCCATGTGGTACTTCAACTGCTCCACTTTTAAGGGAAGATCTCATCCGCAACCTGGAGACGAAATTTCGCCCTATTTCGGGCTAAAACCATGGACCCTAATTCCTAACCCTAACCCTCTCTGGATCGGTTCGCAGCTGAACAGTTATATTTGCACTAATGAACAATAATTTATACAAAATTATATTTACTCAAAGAAAAAATATGTGCAGAAATAAGCAATATTATTTGCAGAAAAGGCAATCATTTTTCCAAAGATTTAACAATCGTATATGTAATAATATGTATATATAGTATGTTTGTATTATCAAACAGCAATTTTGTATTATTACAATATAATATTAGCAAAATATTAACCATAGTATTTACCTTAACAACATTAATGTTGCAATAATAAACAATAATATTTATGGTAATAAACAATATTATTTGCATCAATAAACACAAATATTTGCATTATTAATGAGTACCTTTAATAATAATAGTGTTTGCATTATTAACAATAACATTGCTTTAATAAACAGTTATATTGCAATAATGAACAACAATTTTTACAAAAATCATGTTTACAAAAATAAACAATATTTTACATCAATAAACAAAAATATTTGCCAAGTAAATTGTAATTATGGGCAACAAATAAACAGTATTTGCAAAAAAGACAATCATATTTGCAAAAATTTAACAATCATACTTGTAACAAAAATCAATATTGTTTTTGCATTAATAAACAATAATATTGTATTAATAATTCATATAATTTGCAAAAACTAAACATCATGTTGGCGTGAATTATCAATAATATTTGCAATAAAAAACAATGTTATTTATATCAATAAGATTTGCAATAATTAACAATAATATTTGAATTAATAATTGATATTTGCTATAATAATAACCCATCCATCCATCCATCATCTTCCGCTTATCCGAGGTCGGGTCGCGGGGGCAGCAGCCTAAGCAGGGAAGCCCAGACTTCCCTATCTCCAGCCACTTCGTCTAGCTCTTCCCGGGGGATCCCGAGGCGTTCCCAGGCCAGCCGGGAGACATAGTCTTTCCACCGTGTCCTGGGTCTTCCCCGTGGCCTGTTTCAATATTTAACAATAAACAGTTATATTAAAATAATGAAGAGTATGAAACAATATATTTACAAAAATAAACAATGATATATTCCATCCATCCATTTTCTTCCACTTATTCCCATTTTGGGGTCGCGGGGGGCGCTGGCTGGCACCTATCACAGCTACAAACGGGCGGAAGGCGGGGTACAACCTGGACAAGTCGCTACCTCATCGCAGGGCCAACACAGATAGGCAGACAACATTCACACTCACATTCACACACTAGGGCCAATTTAGTGTTGCCAATCAACCTATCCCCAGCAATGATATATTTAAAAATAAAATATAATTTGTGCAAAAAATAAACAGTATTATTTCCAAATCATATTTGCAAAGATTTAACACTGTGTTCATATTTAATAGCATGTTTTTTGTATTAGTAAACAATAATATATTTATTCATAAATTATATTTGCGTTGCAAAAAATAAGCATTTGCAAATAATTCAAAATATTTGCATCAATCAACAATCGTGTTTGCAATAAATACAATATTATTTAAATTAATAATTGATATCTGCAATGATAATACTATTTTTATGAATAGCAATAATACGTTTAAGTAATAAAAAATAATATTCACAATAATATACAGTATTATTTGCAACAATGAACAATAATTTGTACAAAAATAAACAGTATAATTTTAAAAATCAAACAATCATATTTGTGATGATAAAAAATAATATTTACAATAATTAACAATAATTTTTACAATAATAAACATATTTGCTACACTAAACACTAGTTTCTGCAATAATGACCATGATACTGTTTATTATTGTACACAGGTGGGCGGGACAAACGAGGAGGTCCGATCCTGACGTTCCCGGCAAGAAGCAACCACGACCGAATAAAGCAGGAGGACCTGCGGAGGCTGGTCACGTACCTGTCCACAGTCCCCAGGTGCGCGACAAGCAGGGGTGCCAAATGGCGGCGGGATGAAGCGGGCAGCTTTTGATGCTGGTCCTGGTTGGTGTCGGCCGAATCAAAGCAGCAGATGGAGCCAGTTTAGATTTGCATGGGCATGAAAGCACTCGAGTGTTGGCAGCAGAACCACAGACGGACTCACTTCAAGCCTCTTTAGTCCCAGGGCAGGAACTGACCCGATCACTTGGCACGTTTTCACTTCACGGTCAATGATTCAAATAATGTCATTCATACAAGTGTCTCGCGTCTGGTTCAGTCCCTGGATTTGTGATGCCCCAGGATCCCAAACCTGGGTCGTCGGGCATGAGAGATGAGCGTGCTGGTTGCCAAGCTAAAAGCCCGTCAACTTCAAATATTTTGTTACTTAACCGAATAATGCCTCCTAGCATGCTAACGTTACTATGCCATCTTTTTTTTGGGCTAATTTTGCATGTATTCACCTCAGCATCAAATATCTTGTTACTCGACGAATCAATACCTCTTTGCATGCTAATGTTACTATACTATATTTTTTTGGGCTAATTTTGCAAGTGTACAAGTCAGCGTCAAATATTTTATTTGATGGAAAGATACCTCTTTGCATGCTAACGTTGGTATGCTAGCTTTTTTTTGTGCTAATTTTGCAAGTATACACCTCAGCCTCAGATATTGCATTTGACGGAATGATACCTTTTTATCATGCTAACATTAGTATGCTACCTTTTTTTTTGGCTGATTTTGCAAATGTACAAGTCAGCGTCAAATATTTTATTTGATGGAAAGATACCTCTTTGCATGCTAACGTTGGTATGCTAGCTTTTTTTTGTGCTAATTTTGCAAGTATACACCTCAGCCTCAGATATTGCATTTGACGGAATGATACCTTTTTATCATGCTAACATTAGTATGCTACCTTTTTTTTTGGCTGATTTTGCAAGTATACACCTCAGCGTCAAATATTTTGTTACGTGACGGAATGATGCCTGTAAGCATGCTAATGTTAGTATGCTAGCTTTTTTTATGAGCTAATTTAGTAGGTCTAAGCCTCAGTCATATTTTGGTATTTGATGCAGGGTAGCATTTTAAACAATTTTTTTAAGGTACACACCTCAGAGAGAGATATATTTCTGTACTTAACACGTTATAGTTAGCATTTTGCATGCTAACATTATCATGCTAGCTTTTTTTTAGCTTATTTAGCAGGGTTACACTTTAGTGTGGTATATTTTGGTATTATGTGATCCTAACTATGAGCATGCTATTGTGAGTATGTTAGCATAGTACTGTTAGCATGCTAGCTTTCTTAGCTCATTTTGCTCATCTTTTTTGTCACTTGACGCTATCTAACAAGCGTGCTAACTGTTAGCATTTCAGTCCAGTATAGGCTCTTCAACAAAACTTCGACTACAACCGCATTTTGTAGTTCTTTGAAAAAAGTCCAGATCAGGGGTCACCACCTCGGTGCCCGCGGGCGCCAGGTCGCACGTGAGGACCAGATGAGTCGCCCGCTGGTCTGTTCTAAAAATAGCTCAAATAGCAGCACTTACCAGTGAGCTGCCTCTATTTTTTAAATTGTATTTATTTACTAGCAAGCTGGTCTCGCTTTGCTCAACATTTTTAATTCTAAGAGAGAAAAAACTCAAATAGAATTTGAAAATACAAGAACATTTTTGAAAGACTTGGTCTTCACTTGTTTAAATAAATTCATTTATTTTTTTACTTTGCTTCTTAGAACTTTCAGAAAGACAATTTGGAGGAAAAATACAACCTCAAAAATCATTTTAGTATTTTTAAACACGTACACCTTTTTTCCTTTTAAATTCATTCCTCTTCTTTCCTGACAATTTAAATCAATGTTCAAGTAATTTTTTTTTTTAATTGTAAAGAGTAATAAATACATTTTCATTTAATTCTTCATTTTAGCTTCTGTTTTTTCAACAAAGTATATTTGTGAAATATTTCATTAAACTTATGATTAAAATTCAAAATAATTATTCTGGCAAATCTCTAAAATATGTAGAATCAGATTTAAATCTTATTTCAAAGTATTTTGAATTTCTTTTCAAATTTTTGTTCTGGAAAATCTAGAAGAAATAATGATTTGTCTTTGTTAGAAATATAGCTTGGTCCAATTTGTTATATATTCTAACAAAATGCAGATTGGATTTTAACCTATTTAAAACATCAACATCAAAATTCTAAAATTAATCTTAATCAGGAAAAATTTACTAATGAGTTTCCAGAAATTATTTTTTTAATTTTTTCAAAAAGATTCGAGTTAGCTAGTTTTTCTCTTCTTTTTTTCAGTTGAATTTTGAATTTTAAAGAGTCGAAATTGAAGATAAACTATGTTTTCCTGTTTTCTCCTCTTTCAGACTGTTCAATTAAGTGTTTTTTTCATCATTTATTTTCTACAAAAAACCTTCCGTAAAAGGAAAAAAAATGTACAACGGAATGACAGACAGAAATACCCATTTTATATATATATATGTATATATATAGATTTATTTATTAAAGGTAAATTGAGCAAATTGGCTATTTCTAGCAATTTATTTAAGTGTGTATCAAACTGGTAGCCCTTCGCATTAATCAGTACCCAAGAAGTAGATCTTGGTTTCAAAAAGGTGGGTGACCCCTGGTCTAGATATTGCTCCGGTTTTGAGGGTGAACACGCAACCTTTGAATTGTCAGTCTGTGGTTCTCCGTGGATCCCCGGTTCTAGAATCAAACAAGTTCTTGTTCTGTGTGCAGCGAGGATGTGTGCAAGCGAGGCTTCACTGTCATCATCGACATGCGCGGCTCCAAGTGGGAGTTGATCAAACCTCTCCTGAAGACCCTGCAGGAGTTCTTCCCGGCGGAGATCTGCGTGGCGCTCATCATTAAACCCGACAACTTCTGGCAGAAGCAGAAGACCAACTTTGGGAGCGCCAAGTTTTCCTTCGAGGTGGGCGTGCGTGCGTGCGTACGTATGTCCAGTATCTCCAGCTGACATGTTCCTGGGTCCCACCAGACCAGCATGGTGTCAGTAGAAGGTCTGGCCAAGCTGGTGGATCCTTCACAGCTGACGGACGACTTCGAAGGCTCCTTGGACTACAACCATGAGGAGTGGATGGACCTCCGAGTCTCCCTGGAGGAGTTCATGTCCAACGCTGTTCACCTGCTGTCCAGGCTGGAGGACCTGCAGGTGACACCATTAATGGATGAATGGGTGAAGCTGATTTATGGAGTGATTGATACATGGATGGACTGATTATTGGATGACTTCATGGATGAATTAGTGGCTGGAATAAACTGCGGTTGACTAGATAAATGAATGAATTGAACTATATATTGTTAAATCAAAGCCATCAAATGTTTTTCTTAATCCACAAAACTCATTCATTCATCAGTAGTTGCTACATGCATATACCCAAATATTAATCAGTTCATTGGGTCTTCTACAGATTGAGGAAGATGAGGTTGAATGAGTGGATGAACAATTATATCGCTGGCTGGCTGGATTAATTGGTGAATAGATCCATGAAATAATGAATGAATGAATCCAAAAATGGTTGGAAGGTTGAATTACAGGATGAATCCAACAATAGATGATAGGATGAACTGATGAATGAATTGCACCACAGTTGGAAGGATGAGCGGATGCTTTTTTAATGGAGGAATCCAATAGTGGATGGAATGATGAATGTTTTAATAGATTAATCCAACTGTAGTTTGAATGATGAATGGATGGATGACTTTGTGGATAAATCACACAATGATTGTAAAGATCAATGGGTAAATGTTTTAATGGATTAGTCCAAAAATGGTTGGAGGAATGAATGAATGTTAATATGAATGAATCCAACAATGGATAGAAGGATGAGTGAATGGATGCAGGTTTTGATAGATGAATCTCATAATGGAACGATGAATAGATGAATGAATTGATGTATTAATCTAACAATGGATGGATTAATTACTTGAAGTATGAATCCAACAATGAATGGAAGGATACATTAATGGATGACTTGATGTATGAATCCAACAACGGTTGGAAGGATGAATGGATAAATGACTTGATGTATGAATCCAACAATGGATGGAAGGATACATTAATGGATGACTTGATGTATGAATCCAACAACGGTTGGAAGGATGAATGGATAAATGACTTGATGTATGAATCCAACAATGGATGGAAGGATACATTAATGGATGACTTAATGTATGAATCCAACAACGGTTGGAACGATGAATGGATAAATGACTTGATGTATGAATCCAACAATGGATGGCAGGGTGAATGGACAGATTCATGTTTTAATAGATTAATTTCGCAATGGATGAATGCATTGATGTAGTAATCCAACAAGGGAGGGAAAGAATCATGATTTAATAAACTAATTACACAATAGATGAAAAAATGCACAGATTAATGACTTGATGTATGAATCCAACAATGGATGAAGGATGAATTGATGAATGACTTGATGTATGAATCCAACAAGGGTTTGAAAGATGAATGATTTGATGTATAAATCTAACAAAGGATTTATACATCTAAAAAAGGATGAATGGATGAAGAACTTGATGTATGAATACAACAATGATTGGATGTATCCAACAATAGATGGAAAGATTAATGGATGAATGATTTGATGTATGAATCCAATAGTGGATTCTAGGATGAATGGGTGAATGAATTGATGTATGAATCCAATAATGGATGGAAGGGTAAATGACTTGATGTGTGAATCCAACAGTGGGTGGAAGGATGAATGACATGATGTCTGAATCCAACAGTGGATGGAAGGATGAATGACTTGATGTATTAATCCAACAATGGAATGGAAGGATAAATGGATAAATGACTTGATATATGAATCGAACATTGGAAGGATGAATGACTTGATGTATGAATCCAACATTGGATGGAAGGATGAAAGGATGAATGATTTGATGTATGAATCCAACAATGGGTGGAAGGATAAATGGATAAAGGACTTGAAATATGAATCGAACATTGGAAGGATTAATGACTTGATGTATGAATCCAACATTGGATGGAAGGATGAAAGGATGAATGATTTGATGTATGAATCCAACAATGGGTGGAAGGATGGATGGATAAATGACTTGATGTATGAATCCAACAGTTGAAGGATGAATGACTTGATGTATGAATCCAACATTGGATGGAAGGATGAAAGGATAAATGACTTGATGTATGAATCCAACAATGGATGGAAGGATAAATGGATAAATGACTTGATATATGAATCGAACATTGGAAGGATGAATGACTTGATGTATGAATCCAACATTAGATGGAAGGATGAAAGGATTAATGATTTGATGTATGAATCCAACAATGGGTGGAAGGATGGATGGATGGATAAATGACTTGATGTATGAATCCAACAGTTGAAGGATGAATGACTTGATGTATGAATCCAACATTGGATGGAAGGATGAAAGGATAAATGACTTGATGTATGAATCCAACAATGGATGGAAGGATACATGGATAAATGACTTGATATATGAATCGAACATTGGAAGGATGAATGACTTGATGTATGAATCCAACATTGGATGGAAGGATGAAAGGATGAATGATTTGATGTATGAATCCAACAATGGGTGGAAGGATGGATGGATAAATGACTTGATGTATGAATCCAACAATGGATGGAAGGATGTATTGATGAATGACTTGATGTATGAATCCAATAAGAGTTTGAAGGATGAATGATTTGATGTATGAATCTAACAAAGGATGGATGAATGAATCCAAAAAAGGATGGATAAATGAATGGATGAAGAACTTGATGTATGAATCCAACACTGGATGGATGAATGACTTGATGTATGAATTCAACAATGATTGGATGAATCCAACAGTGGATGGAAAGATGAATGGATGAATTATTTGATGTATGAATCCAATAGTGGATGGAAGGATGAATGGGTGAATGACTTGATGTATGAATCCAACAATGGATGGAAGGGTGAATGACTTGATGTGTGAATCCAACAGTGGGTGGAAGGATGAATGGATGAATGACATGATGTATGAATCCAACAGTGGATGGAAGGATGAATGACTTGATGTATTAATCCAACAATGGAATGGAAGGATGAATGGATGAATGACTTGATGTATGAATCCAACAGTTGAAGGATGAATGACTTGATGTATGAATCCAACAATGGATGGAAGGATGAATGGATAAATGACCTGATGTATGAATCCAACAGTGGATGGAAGGATGTATGAATCCAACAATGGATGGAAGGATGAATGAATTGATGTGTAATGTCTGAATCCAAGGCTGAAAGGATGAATAATGAAAGGATGAATGAGGTGTTTGACTCCAGAAGTTGTATTATTTGCTGCTTGGATTAAACATGTGTTGTTTGGTGTGACAGGAAGTTCTGTCCAAGAAGGACTTCCCGTCTGACGTTGAAGGATCTCGGGGGCTGATAGAAGAACACACTCAGCTGAAGAAAAAGGTGAGGGCCATCTGGAGGTGAAGGATGATGGCTTGGTCGTCAGAGATGAGACCAGCTGGTGTGCAGAGTGTCAGCGTGATGTCTCCTGTTCCCGCTGAAGGTGCTGAAGGCTCCAGTGGAGGAGCTGGACCGGGAAGGCCAGCGCCTGCTGCAGTGCATCCGATGCAGCGACGGCTACTCGGGGAGGAGCTCCATCTCTGGCGCTTCTGACTTCCAGAGTCTGGTGCCTAAGGTAAAGGAGAGCTTGGAAGCAGAGACCAGTAGGGAGAAGACAGAGCAGCTAAGCGGGGTGTCTTCTCAGGTGGCCAGTCTGCTGGACAAGCTGCACTCCACCAGGCAACATCTCCACCAGACCTGGCACGTCAGGAAGCTGAAGCTGGACCAGTGCTTCCAGCTGCGCCTCTTTGAGCAGGACGCAGAGAAGGTGAGCAGCGTCCATCCAAATATCTTTGTGGCGATCAAGTGCCCGCTGTCATGTGACCTAAAGGACAACATCTGCGCTATCGTCATGTGACGCAACGCTGTTAGCTGCAGCTTCCATTTATCATCTTGTCCAACATCTCCTCTGTGAAGGAAAGTATGAAGGTGGAGCTGCAACCAATCAGACAATGTTGCCTTCACTGACACACACATACTGTCTGACACTTGTGTTGCCTTCACTGACACACACATACTGTCTGACACTTGTGTTGCCTTCACTGACACACATACAATCCAAAACATGTGTTTTCTTCACTGACACTCACATACAATCTGATACACATGTTGCCTTCACTGATACACACGTACAATCAGACAATATTGCCTTCTCTGACACACACATACAATCTGACGCACGTGTTGCCTTCACTGACACACACACATATAATCAGACAATGTTGCCTACACTGACACACACATACACTCTGACACATGTCTTGCCTTCACTGACACACACATACAATCCGACACATGTCTTGCCTTCACTGACACACACATACAAACTGACAGACACACACACACACACAATCTGAAACACGTGTTGCCTTCACTGACACACACATACAATCTGACACACATGTTGCCTTCACTGACACACACACAATCAGACAATATTGCCTTCTCTGACACTCACATACAATCTGATACACATGTTGCCTTCACTGACACACACGTACAATCAGACAATATTGCCTTCTCTGACACACATATACAATCTGACGCACGTGTTGCCTTCACTGACACACACATATAATCTGACACGTCTTGCCTTCACTGACACACACACACAATCTGACACACACACACACACACACACACACACACACACACACACACACACACACACACACACACACACACACACATACTGTCTGACACTTGTGTTGCCTTCACTGACACACACATACTGTCTGACACTTGTGTTGCCTTCACTGACACACATACAATCCAAAACATGTCTTGCCTTCACTGACACTCACATACAATCTGATACACATGTTGCCTTCACTGACACACACGTACAATCAGACAATATTGCCTTCTCTGACACTCACATACAATCTGAAACACGTGTTGCCTTCACTGACACACACGTACATTTAGACAATATTGCCTTCTCTGACACACACATACAATCTGATGCACGTGTTGCCTTCACTGACACACACATATAATCAGACAATGCTGCCTACACTGACACACACATACAATCTGACACGTCTTGCCTTCACTGACACACATATACAATCTGACACACACACACACACAATCTGACACTCGTGTTGCCTTCACTGACATACACATACAATCTGACACACATGTTGCCTTCACTGACACACACGTACAATCAGAAAATATTGCCTTCTCTGACACACATACAATCTGACGCACGTGTTGCCTTCACTGACACACACATATTATCAGACAATGTTGCCTACACTGACACACACACATACAATCTGACACATCTCTTGCCTTCACTGACACACACATACAATCTGACACACACAAAATCTGAAACACGTGTTGCCTTCACTGACACACATACAATCTGACACACATGTTGCCTTCACTGACACACACGTACAATCAGAAAATATTGCCGTCTCTGACACACACATAAAATCTGACGCACGTGTTGCCTTCACTGACACACATATAATCAGACAACGTTGCCTACACTGACACACATACAATCTGACACATCTCTTGCCTTCACTGACACACACATGAAATCTGACACACACACACACACACACACACACACACACAATCTGAAACATGTGTTGCCTTCACTGACACACATACAATCTGACACACATGTTGCCTTCACTGACACACATTCTGTCTGACACTTGTGTTGCCTTCTTCACTGACATACACATACAATCTGACACTTGTGTTGCCTTCACTGACACACACATACAATCTGACACACACACACACACACACGCACAATCTGAAACACGTGTTGCCTTCACTGACACGCACATACAATCTGACACACATGTTGCCTTCACTGACACACATTCTGTCCGACACTTGTGTTGCCTCCTTCACTGACATACACATACAATCTGACACTCGTGTTGCCTTCACTGACACACACATACTATCTGACAGACATGTTGCCTTCTCTAACTTACACATACAATCTGACACTCAAGTTGCCTCCTTCACTAACATACACATACAATCTGACAGTCGTGTTGCCTTCACAGAGACACACATACAATCTGATACAAATGTTGCCTTCACTGACACACACGTACAATCAGACAATATTGCCTTCACTGACACACACATACAATCTGACACATGTGTTGCCTTCACTGACACACACGTAGAATCAGACACACGTGTTGCCTTCACTGACACACACGTACAATCAGACAATGTTGCCTTCACTGACACACAAATACAATCTAAAACACGTCTGGCCTTCACTGACACACACATACAATCTGACGCACGTGTTGCCTTCACTGACACACACATATAATCAGACAATGTTGCCTACACTGACACACACATACAATCTGACACATGTCTTGCCTTCACTGACACACACATACAATCTAACACACATGTTGCCTTCACTGACACACACACAATCAGACAATATTGCCTTCTCTGACACTCACATCCAATCTGATACACATGTTGCCTTCACTGACACACACGTACAATCAGACAATATTGCCTTCTCTGACACACACATACAATCTGACACACACACACACACACACACACACACGCAATCTGAAACACGTGTTGCCTTCACTGACACACACATACAATCTGACACACATGTTGCCTTCACTGACACACACGTACAATCAGACAAAATTGCCTTCTCTGACACTCACATACAATCTGATACACATGTTGCCTTCACTGACACACACGTACATTTAGACAATATTGCCTTCTCTGACACACACATACAATCTGATGCACGTGTTGCCTTCTCTGACACACATACAATCTGATGCACGTGTTGCCTTCACTGACACACACATATAATCAGACAATGTTGCCTACACTGACACACACATACAATCTGACACGTCTTGCCTTCACTGACACACACATACAATCTGACACGCACACACACACAATCTGACACTCGTGTTGCCTTCACTGACATACACATACAATCTGACACACATGTTGCCTTCACTGACACACACGTACAATCAGACAATATTGCCTTCTCTGACACACACATACAATCTGACACATGTGTTGCCTTCACTGACACACACATATTATCAGACAATGATGCCTGCACTGACACACACACACATACAATCTGACACATCTCTTTCCTTCACTGACACACACATACAATCTGACACACACACACACACACACACACACACACACACACACACAATCTGAAACACGTGTTGCCTTCACTGACACACACATACAACCTGACACACATGTTGCCTTCACTGACACACACGTACAATCAGACAATATTGCCTTCTCTGACACACACATAAAATCTGACGCACGTGTTGCCTTCACTGACACACACATATAATCAGACAATGTTGCCTACACTGACACACACATACAATCTGACACATCTCTTGCCTTCACTGACACACACACACACAATCTGAAACATGTGTTGCCTTCACTGACACACATGCAATCTGACACACATGTTGCCTTCACTGACACACACATTCTGTTTGACACTTGTGTTGCCTTCTTCACTGACATACACATACAATCTGACACTTGTGTTGCCTTCACTGACACACACATACAATCTGACACACACACACACACACACACACACACACACACACACACAATCTGAAACACATGTTGCCTTCACTGACACGCACATACAATCTGACACACATGTTGCCTTCACTGACACACATTCTGTCCGACACTTGTGTTGCCTCCTTCACTGACATACACATACAATCTGACACTTGTGTTGCCTTCACTGACACACACATACTATCTGACAGACATGTTGCCTTCTCTGACTTACACATACAATCTGACACTCAAGTTGCCTCCTTCACTAACATACACATACAATCTGACAGTCGTGTTGCCTTCACTGAGACACACATACAATCTGATACAAATGTTGCCTTCACTGACACACACGTACAATCAGACAATATTGCTTTCACTGACACACACATACAATCTGACACACGTGTTGCCTTCACTGACACACACGTAGAATCAGACACACGTGTTGCCTTCACTGACACACACGTACAATCAGACAATGTTGCCTTCACTGACACACAAATACAATCTAAAACACGTCTTGCCTTCACTGACACACACATACAATCCGACACACAAAAACTGACACATTTTGCCTTCACTGACACACACAAAAAATTGACACCCATGTTGCCTTCACCGACACACACAAACTGACACTTGTTGCCTTCACTGACACACACATACAATCTGAAATATGTGTGGCCTTCAATGACATACAAACCACATGTGTAAATCCAAAGTGAAGTAGCTCTGCCCACATGTGGCCACTATGGGGAGATGCCTGATGCTAAGCTAGGCTAACGCGAGTGCGGCTGTGTGTGCAGATGTTCGACTGGATCATCCACAACAAGGAGCTGTTCCTGCAGAGCCACACAGAAATCGGGCGAGCGTACCAACACGCCGCCGAGCTGCAGACGCAGCACAACCACTTCGCCATGAACTCCATGGTAACCCGCGCGCCAACCCCCGCTTTTGCTCCGCTGGCGCCCCCCAACTGGTTTGTGCCTCCCCGCAGAACGCCTACGTCAACATCAACAGGATCATGTCGGTGGCCGCCCGCCTGGCGGAAGCGGGCCACTACGCCTCTGCGCAGATCAAACAGATCTCGGCTCAACTGGACCAGGACTGGAAGAGCTTCGCCGCCGCTCTGGATGAGCGCTCCACCATCCTCGCCATGTCGTCCGTTTTCCACCAGAAGGCAGAACAGGTTGGCAGGAGATTGTGATTCAAGTCTGAAAAAGAACTTACAAGACGGAGGAAAAAGGCGCCACTACAGGGCGACAGACAACCAGAGAGAAAATCGCTCTAATGAAGTTTTTCTTCCCTCCAGTTCTTGTCGGAGGTGGAGGCCTGGTGCAAGGTCTGCAGCGAGGGCGGGCTGCCGTCCGAGATGCAGGAGCTGGAGCTGGCCATCCACCGCCATCAGAGCCTCTACGAGCAGGTCACCCAGGCCTACGCCGAGGTACACGCCTTGAAGAAGTCCATTTCCCGTTCCGCTGCTGCCAGAGCGCCGAATAGACCCCTTCAACTCGTTCTGATTTTCTCTCCCTGACTTCCAGGTGAGTCAAGACGGGAAAACCCTCCTGGACGTCCTGCAAAGGCCCCTCAGTCCCGGCAACTCGGAGTCCCTGACGGCCACTGCCAATTACTCAAAAGCAGTGAGTGACTCTTCTTCTGCACTTTCAGAGGAAATACCACTCGGGGTGTCTCGATCCCATACCGATATCAGTCCGGTATCACCAAAAAACAAGCATTAGATTGCACGGGCTTGGGTGTAAATTTTCCAAGGTATGGACTACTACGAGTTAGCAGCATCACATCAGCTAAGCACACAATAGCACACAAGATAGACATACCGGTACAGTTGAAAGAATAGTGTGAAACAGCACGTTTATAATAATTTTATAATTAGAATCATATAATTATTATACTTTTATAAAATGTATTATGATTATTACGTAAATTATTTCACTTAATTTATTTTATCAATGCCTTTTATGTATTATAACATGTTTATTCATACTACACACACACGCACACACACACACACACACACACATTTAATTTTTTTTCTTGAGATTGTTTTTCATCATGCAAAGTGACAAGAAGTGAAATAAAGTGTATATATTAATAATAATGTATTTTTTTTAAAGGAAATGTTCTTACTTATATGTATCTAAAAACCCTAAAAAGTAAACACTAATTTTCATAGCTGCAATATAATTATTTATTTTATTACTATTAAAATTATTTGTGTTGTGGTTTGTGCAGCCCTTTGAGACACTAGTGATTTAGGGCTATATAAGTAAACATTGATTGATTGATTGAATTATATCATTACTAACATATCATTATTATACCTTTATATAATAATTAATTAATATATATATTTTTAAAATGTTTCTTAATTGATTTTATTGTTGTCGTTTATTTGTTATAAGACGTTTATTTATAATACATATATATATATATATATATATATATATATATATATATATATATATATACATATACATGTATACTGTATATGTATATATATATATATATATATATATATATATAAATATATATATATATACATGTATATGTATACATATACATGTATACATATACATGTATATATGTGTGTGTATTTGTGTTTCATTTATATTTTTTCTTGAGGACATTTTGTTTCTAATCCTGCAAAGTGACCCACGGTGAAATAAAGTGTATGTATTAATGATAATGTATTTTTTTAAGGAAATCTTCCTCCTTATATTTATTTACCATTAAAGGGAATAAGCGGTAGAAAATGAATGAATGAATGAATGAATGGTATTCAATAAATCACGAGACAATATCTGTGCAAAAAAAAACCTAATTAAAAATATGCATAGTTGCAATAGTGTATATTTAATATTAATATGAAATATACACTATTGTTATATATAATATTTATTTTTTATTATTTATATAATTATTATGAGAATTTTATGATTAACATAATGACATATAATATAAGTATTTTAAAGTATATTTTTATTTTTTGTATTTTATTATGGGATATCTATTTTTTTTTCCTTCAATCATTTGCTGACTAATTAATAACAAATCTGTATGTCTATTTTTTTAGGCGATTTTGGAGATTAGGAGATTTTGTTTGTAATTCTGCAAAGTGACTAAAAAAGTGTACCGTACTGTATATATTCATAATAATTTATAAAAGCCCAAAAAAGAAAATAATTATTTCTAATTTAGTCAATTGTCTTTTTGATTTGATCATTGTTATTAAAATTATTATAATTATTATCATCTAATTTTTATACTTTTATATAGTGTATTATAATTATTTTGTAATTATTTATTTGATTTTATTTAACTATTGACATTTATTTATTACAAGATGTTTATTAATACTATATATTTAATTGTATTTTGTAATTTATGTATTTTATTTTGTTTTAATTTTCCTAAAACCTTGTTTAGGTCCACTGTATCCTGGATGTGGTTCATGAAGTGCTCCACCATCAGCGTCGTCTGGAGAACATTTGGCAGCACCGAAAAGTCCGCCTGCACCAGAGACTGCAGCTGTGTGTCTTCCAGCAGGACGTCCAGCAGGTAAAACACACCCACACACACAAGCACACACACACACACACACACACACACACACACACACACACACACACACACACACACACAAACTGCCGTTGTGTCCTTGGGCAAGACACTTTACCCACCTGCTCCCAGTGCCACCCACACTGGTTTAAATGTAACTTAGATATTGGGTTTCACTATGTAAAGCGCTTTGAGTCACTAGAGAAAAGCGCTATATAAATATAATTCACATCACATCACACACGTACACTTACACACTTGCTGTAGGTTAAAATAAAAACAAATCCTCCTCAAACTCCTCAAAAAGCACCAATCCACACAGAAACACGTGCCAGAGCAACAGGTGGCGCTATAACTGTTATGCATGTTAACCCATGAGAAGCCTCTACAGGAAGTTGCCTTGTCCCCAAATGGTCCTAAAGTGTGCGTGTAAATGTGTTGGAAGAACAATTAATGTTTAAGATGGTCAAGCAAACAAAATAAAAATGGAGAATGTGAGGATGACAGAACACCAAAAGTCATTATCACTTTTAATATTAATAGTTATCAAAACTGTTAATATTAGTAGTTATCATCACTATTAATATTAATAGTTATCATCCCTGTTAATATTAATAGTTATCTTCACTGTTAATATGAATAGTTATTATAACTGTTAATATGAATAGTTATTATCATTGTTAATATTAATAGTTATAATCACTGTTACGATTAATAGCTATTATCACTGTTATTATTAGTAGTTATTATCACTGTTTGTACTAATAGTTATCATCACTGTTAATATGAATAGTTATTATAACTGTTAATATAATTAGTTGTTATCATTGTTAATATCAACAGTTATTATCACTGTAAATATTAAGTTATTATCACTGTTACGATTAAAAGTTATCATCACTGTTATTATTAATAGTTATCATCACTGTTAATAGTAATAGTTATAATCTCTGTTAATATGAATAGCTATTATAACTGTAAATATGAATAGTTATTATCACTGTTACTATTAATAGTTATTATCACTGTTACGATTAAAAGTTATCATCACTGTTATTATTAATAGTTATCATCACTGTTAATAGTAATAGTTATAATCTCTGTTAATATGAATAGCTATTATAACTGTAAATATGAATAGTTATTATCACTGTTACTATTAATAGTTATTATCACTGTTAATATTAATAGTTGATATCACTGTTAATATTAATAGTTATTATAACTGTTAATATCAATATTTATTCGAACTGTTAATCTTAATAGTAAATTTAACTGTTAATATCAATACTTATTATCACTGTTACAATTGATAGCTATTATCCCTGTTATTATTAATAGTTATTATCACTGTTTATATTAAGTTATCATCACTGTTAATATGAATAGTTATTATAACTGTTAATATAATTAGTTATTATCATTGTTAATATCCACAGTTATTATCACTGTAAATATTAAGTTATTATCACTGTTACGATTAAGTTATCATCACTGTTATTATTAATAGTTATCATCACTGTTAATATTAATAGTTATAATCTCTGTTAATATGAATAGCTATTATAACTGTAAATATGAATAGTTCTTAGGGACGGCGTGGCGCAGTGGGGAGAGTGGCTGTGCGCAACCCGAGCGTCCCTGGTTCAATTCCCACCTAGTACCAACCTCGTCACGTCCGTTGTGTCCTGAGCAAGACACTTCACCCTTGGTCCTGATGGGTGCTGGTTGGCGCCTTGCATGGCAGCTCCCTCCATCAGTGTGTGAATGTGTGTGTGAATGGGTAAATGTGGAAGTAGTGTCAAAGCGCTTTGAGTACCTTGAAGGTAGAAAAGCGCTATACAAATACAACCCATTTATCATTTATCAGTGTTACGATGAATATTTATTATTACTCTTATTATTAATAGTTATCACTGTTAATATGAATATTTATTATAACTGTTAATAATAATAGTTATTATCACTGTTCTCTGGGGCGGTATAGCTCGGTTGGTAGAGCAGCCGTGTCAGCAATTTGAGGGTTGCAGGTTCGATTCCCGCTTCCGCCATCCTAGTCACTGCCGTTGTGTCCTTGGGCAAGACACTTTACCCACCTGCTCCCAGTGCCACCCACACTGGTTTAAAAGTGTAACTTAGACATTGGGTTTCACTATGTAAAGTGCTTTGAGTCACTAGAGAAAAGCGCTAAATAAATATAATTCACACTTCATCACTGTTAATATTAATAGTTATTATCACTGTTAATAGTTTATATCACTGTTAATATTAATAGTTATTATAACTGTTAATATTAATATGTATTCGAACTGTTAATCTTAATAGTAAATTTAGCTGTTAATATTAATACTTATTATCACTGTTGATATTAATAGTCATTATCACTGTTATTATCCATCCATCCATTTTCTACCGCTTGTTCCTTTTGGAGTCGTGGGTGGTGCTGGAGCCTATCTCAGCTGCATTCGGGCGGTAGGCGGGTTGTACTGTTGTTATTAATAGTTATTATCACTGTTAATATTATAGTTATTATAAATGTTAATATTAAAAGGTATTATCACTGTTAATATTAATGGTTTATATCCTGTTAATATTAATAGTTATCACTGTCAATATTAATAGTGATTATCCCTGTTAATATTAATAGTAATTGTCACTGTTAATATTAATAGTTATTATAACTGTTAATACTAATAGTCATTATCACTGTTAATATTAATAGTTATCATAACTCTTAATATTAATAGTGATGATGACTGTTAATATTAATAGTTATCACTGTTAATATTAATAGTTAGAACTCAAAAAAATGATGTCTGAGTGTGTGTTCTTACTGCTATCTAGGGTCTGCTGTGAAGTATGTGTGGTGTAAAAGAAGTAAAACATCAATACAGTATTTGTTCTCAATTTCTCTCATATTGTCTTTATTATTATTGATGTTGATCAATATTTTTAATCCTGAATTAAATTTAAAGTCTGGTTTTATTTACCAATATTTGTAATTTAATCTAACTCAATTCAATGTAATCAACCTAAACTAATTTAAATTAATTCAATATATCCATCCATCCATTTCCTACCGCTTATACCCTTTTGGGGTAGCAAGGGGTGCTAGTGCCTATTTCAGCTACAATCGGGCGCAAGGCGGCGTACACCCTGGACAAGTCGCTACCTCATCGCGGGGCCTAATTCATTATAATATAATTTTATTTTTAATCTTAATTTAGATTTTAGGGGAAGGACTTTTGGTCCATCCAGTCCACATATAAGGTCTTATGTGACCCAGGAGAAGAACTTTTGGTCCATCAAGTCCACCTCGAAGGTCTTTTGTGACCCAGGAGGAGGACTTTCGGTCCATCCAGTCCACATCTCAGCTCTTATGTGACCCAAGAGAAGCACTTTAGGTCCATCCAGTCCACATCTAAGGTCTTATGTGACCCAAGAGAAAGACTTTTGGTCCATCAGGTCCACATCCGAAGTCTTATGTGACCCAGGAGACAATCTTTTGGCTCATCTAGTCCACATTGAAGGTCTTATGTTACACATGAAAAGGACTTTTGGTCCATTCAATCCACATCTAAAGTCTTATGTGACGCAGGAGGTGGACTTTTGGTCCATTCAGTTCACATCTAAGGTCTTATGTGAACCAGGAGGCGGACTTTTGGTCCATTCAGTCCACACTTCAGGTCTTATGTGACCCAGGAGAAGGACTTCTGGTCCATCTAGTCCACATTGAAGGTCTTATGTGACCCAGGAGAAGGACTTTTGGTCCATTGAGTCGACATCGAATATCTTATGTGACCCAGGAGAAGGACTTTTGGTCCATCCAATCCACATCTAAAGTCTTGTGTATAGGAGAAGGACTTTTGGTCCATCCAGACCACATCAAAGGTCTTATGTGACCCAGGAGGTGGACTTTTGGTCCATCCAGTTCACATCTAAGGTCTTATGTAACATAGGAGAAGGACTTTCGATCTATTCAGTCCACATCTAAGGTCTTATGTAACCCAGGAGAAGGACCTTTGGTCTATCCAGTCCACATTGAAGGTCTTATGTGACCCAGGAGACGGGGAGACAAAGAGAGTGGAAGGACAAAGTGAAAAAAAGATCACATGGTCATAAATTCAACGGCAGTCGCTGGCCAAACATATCCGTCATGTATCGGCGACTACAAGGCCTTGGAGACGCCGCCTAAGCACTCGATGGATGGCGGCGTGGAAGAGGAGACGTGCGCACGGAAAGTGCCGCACACCGCCAAGGTGGAATAAATCTCAGCCCAAAGGGGTGGATGGGGATGATATGAGGTGTGCAGTTTTCTCTGGCAGCTTTGAACTTTGCGCATCATAAACGCACCTCAGCGCCACAGAAGCGTCTTCACAAGGGGACAAGACTCCTTTTAGCATCTTTTAATTTCACAATCATGTTCCTGACATGACCTTCAAACTTAAACGGCCTCCATTCTGTCAGTCTGGGTGGCTGTTCTGCAGTTTGTTCCTTGCGGATGTGCTGCTGCCATGTCATACATATAATTTTGGTTTTCAGGTGCCATTTTTGGGGGGGGATTTGAACTATTTTCAGCAATTCTTCCCCTGCGGACTTGACTCACTAATAACCCTCATCCCGAAATTCTGAAAAATCTCCATAACTTCGCGAACTAGCTACCTAGCAAGCGCATCGATGTAGAAGTAGATCAACAGTGTTGCGCAATCGTGGAAACGTAAACAAGATTTGGAGAGAGGACACAGTCAGACACAAAGGACTTTACGCTTAGGATGGGTATCCTACGGTACCAATTCCCGGTACCTTGGACTCGGTGCCGGTACTCAACGCTACCAATTTTCGTTACTATTGTGTGTGTCAATAAATGTGGGGCATGCTGCCCTGCCCAAGATGACGGCAAGAAGGCGGAGGATGCGGCGGAGCAGAGAGGCGGGGCTTTCCGCCAGCGCCGCCGCCACAATTTGACTCAGGTGCGTGGCACACACACCTGCACACAGTTAATTCATCTCCTCCTGCTGTGTAAAAGGGGAGAAGGAGGAGAGATCAAGGGAGGAGTTGGAGAGCCTGCAGGAGCGGATGAAGAGCGATCGGAGAGAGACGGAAAGGAGAGACGGAGCGCACGACAACGACGCAGCCGACTGAAGGAGAGCGAGGAGCGAGCAGCGGACGGAAAGGCTGAAAAGCAACCCGGCACAAGACACAATTATTGAAAGAATAAAAGAGTCAAACCCGCTAAAAAGCATGTCCTTCCATGGTGATCTGCTGAACCCGAGCGACGACGGCTTAAGACCGTCACAATGTGAATTGTTTAAAGAGGTGTATAAATCGCCATTTAAAATCGCTAATGCTAATCAGTAGCATGTCAGTAGCAAAGCCAATGTATATTAGCATCAAGCTAGCGCATTTTTGAAAAAGTGCAGCCTGGCTCTACGTTTTTTTGTGTCAATGTGATTTTGCGCACAACCCAGGTACCGTAACATTTCACCGTTGGATTTTATGTGTATCGGTGTCCAGTAGAGGATTGGGTCAGTCCCGAAAAAGTACCGGACTAAGTAACCATCCCTAATCCCGTGACAAAAGACTGAACTCATATGATTTGAGTAGGATGACGCCATCTGCTGGATGTGTCGGGGCTCTGCATCATCACTGAAGGTGTGAAAGGATGGCAGGAAAGCAGTGACCGTTTCTTCTCTCCTCATCAGGTGATGGACTGGATCGAGAACCACGGTGAGGCGTTCCTCAGCAAACACACCGGCGTGGGAAAGTCTCTTCATCGAGCTCGGGCCCTGCAGAAACGACACGACGACTTTGAGGACGTGGCTCAGGTCAGGAACGGCGTTTTGCTATGTTTGCTTCAAGTTCACAACTTTGGTGGAAGTTACAGTCTATATATATATATATATATACATATATATATATATATATATATATATATATGTATATGTAGGTGTGGGAAAAAAATCACAAGATTACTTAATCTCTACAGATCTGTTTCATGAGGGGTTCCCTCAATCATCAGGAGATTTTAATGGAAGCATTCACATACAATGGTTTATATAGGGCACATCCAGTACACTTTACAACAGTGGTAATAAAAGATGCAACCTATGCTTAAAAGAGAAACTGTTTATTATATATCATCCAGATTTATCATCCCTCAACAAGCGCAGTGAAATCATTTCAACATGCCGCCACAAACGGAAACACCTCCTAGGTAACACATGAGCCAATCACCACACCCCTACGCCTGCTTGTACCCACCCACTCTGTGCCCTATATAAACCATTGTATGTGAATGCTTCCATTAAAATCTCCTGATGATTGAGGGAACCCCTCATGAAACAGATCTGTAGAGATGAAGTAATCTTGTGATTTTTTTCCCACACCTACATATTGCGCTCTACCACGGTATCGAGCACTATTCTCTGGATAATCCAATCAAGACAGATATATATATATATATATATATATATATATATATATATATATATATATATATATATATATATATATGTATGTGTATGTGTATATATATGTATATATATACATATATCCATCCATCTTCTACCCTTTGTCCCTTATATATACATATATTTAGTTATTTACTTTTATATATGTATGAATATATGTATTTATATATATTGTACATTAACATGCACAAAGCTAATTTGTGTGTGTTACATACATAAGTTTGTCATTATGCACTAAAATCCGTAGGAAATAATGCTTACAAACCTTTGGAAAGTTAGCACCCTCTCGGCATCCGCATGAAAGTGTCAAACTTCAACTAGTTTTTAAATGTTTTGATAAGATATCCCAGTACTTTTTTTAGTGTCTGATTTTGTTTTGTTCGCAGAACACAGGTGACAGTTTTAATCCGATCACGTTCAAATTTCGTATGCTTTTAACACTACTTGAGCTCTCAGCATACACCAAAGATTGCATATCCCAATACGTTTTTTGAGGTCTGATTGTTTTTGTTCGCAGAACACAGGTGACAGGTTTTATCCCATCACGTTCAAATTTAGTATGTTTGTAACACTCCTTGAGCTCTCAGCATACACCAAAGATTGTATATCTCAATACGTTTTTTCACGTCTGATTTTTTTTTTTGGTTCGCAAAACACTGGTACCAGTTTTATTATGGTCACGTTTAAATGTAGATTGTTTGTAACACTACTTGAGCTGTCCTTTGTCACCGATTCTGTTCATAACTTTTATGGACAGAATTTCTAGGCGCAGCCAAGGCGTTGAGGGGTTCCGGTTTGGTGGCCACGGGATTAGGTCTCTGCTTTTTGCAGATGATGTAGTCCTGATGGCTTCATCTGGCCGGGATCTTCAGCTCTCACTGGATCGGTTCGTAGCCGAGTGTGAAGCGACCGGAATGAGAATCAGCACCTCCAAGTCCGAGTCCATGGTTCTCGCCCGGAAAAGGGTGGAGTGCCATCTCCGGGTTGGGGAGGAGACCCTGCCCCAAGTGGAGGAGTTCAAGTACCTAGGAGTCTTGTTCACGAGTGGGGGTCGAGTGGATCGTGAGATCGACAGGCGGATCGGTGCGGCGTCTTCAGTAATGCGGACGTTTTATCGATCCGTTGTGGTGAAGAAGGAGCTGAGCCGGAAGGCAAAGCTCTCAATTTACCGGTCGATCTACGTTCCCATCCTCACCTATGGTCATGAGCTTTGGGTCATGACCGAAAGGATAAGATCACGGGTACAAGCGGCCGAAATGAGTTTCCTCCGCCGGGTGGCGGGGCTCTCCCTTAGAGATAGGGTGAGAAGCTCTGCCATCCGGGAGGAGCTCAATGTAAAGCCGCTGCTCCTCCACATTGAGAGGAGCCAGATGAGGTGGTTCGGGCATCTGGTCAGGATGCCACCCGAACGCCTCCCTAGGGATGTGTTTAGGGCACGTCCAGCTGGTAGGAGGCCACGGGGAAGACCCAGGACACGTTGGGAAGACTATGTCTCCCGGCTGGCCTGGGAACGCCTCGGGATCCCCCGGGAAGAGCTAGACGAAGTGGCTGGAGATAGGGAAGTCTGGGCTTCCCTGCTTAGGCTGCTGCCCCCGCGACCCGACCTCGGATAAGCGGAAGATGATGGATGGATGGATGGACTACTTGAGCTCTCAGCATACACCAAAGATCATATCTCATCTCAATACGTTTTTTCATGTCCGATTTTCTTTTTGTTCGCATAACACAGGTGACAGTTTTAATCCGATCACGTTCAAACTTAATATATTTGTCAAACTACTTGAGCTCTGTGTATACACTAAAGATCGTATATTTATCTTTAGTTTTGATGACGTTATGTAATTTCCTTTTTGCAAAACTTGGTTTGTGAATTTGTTAACTGAACAGTGCACTCTGTTTGCTTTGGTCTCACCTAGTAGTCAATAATATTGTATTGTTGGTATTTTTAGTTTGTTTAGACATTTTTTTGCTTGAAAATACTCAATTTAGCCCAAAAATGTTTCTCACCTGACAACTGCACTTCTGAATTGACATTGTTATCTTTTTTGTATCTTTGCTGTTTGCTAATATTGTGAAAGGGGAAGACGTGTGTTGATCTGATTAGGATTGGGTCATGTGATGTTTTAATGATGGATTAGCATCAGCCTTCACAGTTTGTCATTGATCGTTGTTAATTAGCATTAGACGTCACAGTTTGTCATTAGTCTATGTTAATTAGCATTAGCCGTCACAGTATATCATTGGTCATTGTTAATTAACATTATCCGTCACAGTGCGTCATTGGCCGTCCTTAATTAGCATTGGTCGTATTTAGTTAGCATTAGCCGTTACAGTATGTCATTGGTCATTATTAGTTAGCATTAGCGTCACAGTGTGTCATTGGTCGTCGTTAATTAGCCTTAACTGTCACAGTGTGTTATTGCCCGTCGTTAGTTAGCATTAGCCGTCACAATGTGTCATTGCCTGTCGTTAGTTAGCATTAGCGGTCACAGTGTGTCATGACTCATTGCCCGTCGTTAGCTAGCATGAGCCGTTATAGTTTGTCATTGGTCGTTGTTAATTAGCATTAGCCGTCGCAGTGTGTCATTGGTCGTCGTCGGTTAGCATTGGTCATTGTCAAATAGCATTGGTCGTCGTTAATTAGCATTAGCCGTCACAATTTGTCATTGGTAGTTTTTATTTAGCATTAGCCGTTAAAGTGTCTCATTGGTTGTCGTCAATTAGCAATGGTTGTCGTTAATTAGCTCAAATGCGCCGTTTTCCCGCTGAACACGGTGGTGGTGCGACCACGCTAGTACATATTGCGACGATGCTTATTGTCGTCATTTCTCAAAGCCTTTTTGATGTCAGCGTGCCAGGATTTGTCATTCTTCGTTGTCATGACAACCTCTTAGACCGAAGTCACTTTTTCTTTCTGTTTGACAAAGAGGATTCTTCTTTTGCACTAATCTGTACCCTCCACATGCAAAAGCAGCCCTAAGTATTAATCTCCTGTAAATGATTATCTTCTTGCCGACTAATCCCCCCCACCCTCCAACCCTCCCATGCGGGGATGTCTCGTCCCAAGACGGAGATTTGAAAAAAGTGCAGCTGCGATAGTTCATACAGAGCAGACAATGTTTTTGGCGCTTAAAGAAACAGGAATGTGGAATGTTGGGCTTTACTAACGCAATTCATTGTAATGATGGCTGCAAATGTGTTGGACCCCGTCATCACTGGGGGCTCCACTTTACGTGATGAAGCGCATGTCAAATTCATATTTGTGTTCCTAGCCCCTTCTTGCTCCGTCACTGATAATATTGTGGTAGCAAATTTTACCCAATAATTGTCATTGTGCCCGTGGCACGTCGGGTTGGTGCTTTTAAAAATGTAAAATCATGCATCAAATTAAATTTAGTTTGAATTAAAAATGTTTTTAAATTGTTTCGCATGAATAAAAAGAGTATGAAAATATTTCAATAAATATATTGTGAAGCCTCAATTTATCCTCATTGTAAAAAAAAAAATTATTGGCCTGACCGTGTCCATCAATGTTTTATGCAGTAAAAATAATAATAATATATCCTATCTATGTTTTTTATAGGTACTTAAAGGTAAAGTACAATTATTTTACCATGGTCATAATTTGTTATTTAATCATGCAAATGTGTACAACAAAATAGTGTAAATACACACACACACACACACACACATATATATATATATATATACATATATATATATATATATATATGTATATATATATATATATATATATACATATACACTATCATAGTATTATTTATTTTTTATTCAAGATTGTGTGTTATTGTTTTTCCAATATATTATTATTTGTAATGTAATGCATATTTATATTGATTTAATGTAATTCTAATAAAAATAAATACACTACAATTAATTTTTTTATTTTTCAGACAATTAACCTATAAAATATACTTAATATTTTAATAACATTATTTTATTATTGTCAATACATCATGAATCATACCACAATTTAATTTAACATAGCAATGATACTAATAATATAGTATATTAATTTTAAACAGTGAAGTAATTAATTGATTACATGTAATGTAATAATATAAATAATGGTTATAATAATGCGTGTGTATATATATATATATATATATATATATATATATATATACACACATATATATACACATATATATACATATATATATATATATATATATATATATATATATATATATATATATATATATATATATATATATATACACTGTGAATATGTAATAGTTAATTCATTAATTTATATTATATATTATAATATTATTTGCAGTGCAATGCATATTCGTATAATAACAGTTTATCGATTTTATCTAGTGAAGTACAGTAATTGGTTGATTACATTTAATGTAAGACTATATAAATAATGGTTATAGTCATGTGATGATGTTAATTAATTAATTCATATATATATATATACAGTATATATATATATATACAGCATATATATATATATATATATATATATATATATATCCTATATTCTATTTTATGAAATTATTTGGAATGTAATGCATATTCATACTGATAGTAATAATAATAATGATAAATACGCTATATTTTTAAGCATTTCACTCTGATAATTTCAAGCATTTATAATTTCACTAAATAATGTATACTTATTACTATTTTATTTTTGTCAATACGTCATGAATCAAATCACTATTAAATTTAACACAGCAATAATAATAATGATAAAGTTTATTCATTTTAATTAGTGAAGTACAGTAATTGGTTGATTACATTTAATGTAATAATATAAATAATGGTTATAATAACACACATATATATATATATATATATATATATATATATATATATATATATTTGAGTTAACTAATATTATGTATGTTGTATTTTTATTTATATTGTAATGTATATTTTTATTGATTTAATAATAATAATATCATTATACTATAATTTAACTAATTTCTCAAAATAATATATATAATTTCACTATATGATAAAGTTAATAGGACAACACGGTGATAAAGGGGTTAGTGCGTCTACCTCAAAATACAAAGATCCTGAGTAGTCCTGGGTTCAATCCTGGGCTTGGGAGTTTGCATGTCCTCCCCGTGACTGCGTGGGTTCCCTCCGGGTACTCCTGCTTCCTCCCACCTCCAAAGACATGCACCTGGGGATAGGTTGATTGGCAACACTAAATTTGCCCTAGTGTGTGAATGTGAGTGTGAATGTTGTCTGTCTATCTGTGTTGGCCCTACGATGAGTTGGCGACTTGTCCAGGGTGTACCCCGCCTTCCGCCCGATTGTAGCTGAGATAGGCACCAGCGCCCCCCGCGACCCCAAAGGGAATAAGCAGTAGAAAATGGATGGATGAATGGATAAAGTTAATATTGTTTCATTATTATCTATACATCACGAATCAAACCACAATTAGGTTTAATAGAGCATCAATAATACTAATAATGCAGTCTATTTATTTCAATTAGTGAAATAATTCCTTGTCTGCTTCCAGAACACGTACACCAACGCAGACAAGCTCCTGGAGGCGGCCGAGCAGCTGGCCCAGACGGGTGAATGCGACCCGGAGGAGATCTACAAGGCCGCCCGGCACCTGGAGGTCCGGATTCAGGATTTTGTGCGTCGTGTGGAGCACCGGAAGCTTCTGCTGGACATGTCCGTGTCCTTCCACACGCACACCAAAGAGGTGAGGCTCATCCGATGATAGCGCTACTTATTTGTGTGCTCATGTGGTAATAAATAGCTTTCTACCAATACAGCTTGTTTACTTTCGATACGATACCAATATTGATCTGATATGATATCAGTATGACTCCTACACACTTGTGGAATGTTGGTAAAGGTGTGATCAAGTGAAACAAGTGAGGAGTCAAACAGAGAACAACAAAACAATAACATGTTTATTATTCAGCGTCTGGAATAGAGTTATGCTATCTTTAAATTGAACCGGAGCGGTAATTGCTTGTGGCTCAGTAAATGGAATGATGCGGACACGTTTCTTACTGGATAGTTCTTCGAGGTGTCAAAAATAAACAAATAAATTTGAATGAATCGCGATTCTTATTTGTAACAATTCTTAATTGATTACGAAAAACAATATATATATTTTTTAATTTGTCCTTTCCAGCCACTTTATTAAATATTTGGGTAGAATTTTATTTAAAAAAGAACAAAACTGTTTTATTTTAAGTAATATACAAATGCATGTATTTTATGAATTAATGTAGTTAATCATAGAACTGGCACCCAATGTTATTTAAAAAAAAAAAAGTTATTTTGAATGGACAATCGTTTTGAATCGAGAACCGATTCTGAATCAAATCATTACCCCGAATAATAGAAACAAATCGATTGACAGCCCAACTAGTTTTCTAAGTAATGCAAAACTATAATTATTTGTTTATATTGACAAATATCAGAATCAGAAATACTTTATTAATCCCCGAAGGGAAATTTAAATTTCTAGCACAATCCCATTCAAGATCAGACAAACATTACAGGGAGACAGAACAGGATAAAACATTACAGGGAGACAGAACAGGATCGCTGACGGGTCTGCCGACTTCCGGCGCCCCTTACAAAAAAGGCGAGACACAAAAGGATGACACAAGAGCTCCTGCCAACAGCAGCTATTACATCTTGGAAAAAAATAAAAAATATGCGATAACGTTCAATGATTATTACCTATGTCTAGTTTTGTGCTATTGTGTGCTTAGCAGTTGTGTAGCTTCTAGCTCCTGGTAGTCCATAGCCTAGCATCGTTACCTTTTGTAAATGACTTGACCTACATCCGATATCAGTAGAGATGGGTAATTTTCTTTTTTTGACACCGACTGAATCCCGCCAGTCTTACTGAATCACATGAAATTCAACGGGGGAGTCACCGAATTTGGCGATCACTCCAGCAGCACTTAGAGCCAACTCAGCCAAACTGCCTCACTGTAATTTTCAAAGCCGATTAAAGGCTTACTGAAATGAGATTTTCTTATTTAAACGGGGATAGCAGGTCCATTCTATGTGTCATACTTGATAATTTCGCGATATTGCCATATTTTTGCTGAAAGGAATTAGTAGAGAACATCCACGATAAAGTTCCCAACTTTTGGTCGCTAATAAAAAAGCTTTGCCTGTACCGGAAGTAGCAGACGATGTGCGCGTGACGTCACTGGTTGTAGAGCTCCTCACATCCTCACAATGTTTACAATCATAGCCACCAGCAGCTAGAGCGATTCGGACCGAGAAAGCGACAATTTCCCCATTAATTTGAGCGAGGATGAAAGATTCGTGGATGAGGATAGTGAGAGTGAAGGACTAGAAGAAAAAAAAGAAAAAAAAGGTGAGGGCAGGGAGAACGATTCAGATGTTATTAGACACATTTACTAGGATAATTCTGGAAAATCTCTTATCTGCTTATTGTGTTACTAGTGTTTTAGTGAGATTATATGGTACCTGAAAGTCGGAGGGGTGTGGCCACGGGTGTGGTGACCGCCAGTGTCTCCGGTGGGAGGAGGTAATAGTCTGCAGTTGCAGGAGGACGCAAGCTCTGCTCATAACTACGGTAAGAGCCGACTTATTAGCACAATTTTCTCACGGAAACCTGCCGGTTGACATGTGGTCGGGAACCATGTTCGCTTGACCACTCTGTTCCATAGTAAAGCTTCACCTTCTGGAATTTTAAACGAGGAAAGACCGGCTGTGTTTGTGTGACTAAAGGAAGCTGGAATACACCGATTCCCACCTCCATCTTTTTACTTTGACGTCGCCATTATTAATTGAACAAATTGCAAAAGATTCAGCAACACAGAAGTCCAGAATACTGTGTAATTATACGATTAAAGCAGACTCAATCCTTTCAGCAAAAATATGGCACTATAGCGAAATGATCAAGTATGACACATAGAATGGACCTGCTATCCCCGTTTAAATAAGAAAATCTCATTTCAGTAGGCCTTTAAAGGACATGACTCCAAAAACACGTCAACGTAAGTTACGTAGGGCTTCACTTTTCCAACAAAGCGCTAGCTTGATGCTAACAAGCACTGGCTTTGCCATTGACATGCTACTGATTCGCTATTGTAGACGGCGATTTAAGCACCTCCAAATTTGTGAAAGTAAAATGACGACTAAGTCGCCCATAGCAATCAAACACCTCAATGCTAATTTACAGTGGATATGCCATTGACGCGCTACCTATTACCATCAGCGACTTCAAATTTAGTACCTACCGCTAGTGCAATACTTACAGTCTTAACACTTTTCAGGGAGCAACAAAAAACGAAACAACACGCCCTAAAGTATGCACTACTGCCATCTAACGTCTGGGACTTGCTATTTCATGTCATACCCTCCATCGAGATGATCAATAAAAAAAATTATGAAACAAATAATCAGCTCAAATGTTGCAATAAAATAATTAATGTTTATGAGCACAAACAGGAAGTAGTCCTTGCCATTAAGTTGAATGTGCCAGTATTGTCTTTGGTTGAGTCCTACAAAGTGTTTGTACTGTACCTATTGCCCTTTTGTAATAGTGGTAGCTACCACATTTAAAGTCGCTAATGCTAATCGGTAGTATGTCAATGGCTAATCCAAGGTAAATTAGCATCGAGCTAGCTAGAGGAGACTGCTTTTGACGCTTATGTCCTTCCGCGGCGCCGCTTTAGTCGTGGATGGAGGAGCTTTTATGAGGATTTAAAAAGTCTATTTTAGTTTATTTATTTAATTTCACACATTGTATTTCTTTTTCAAATAGTTCTTATATTTGGTATTTTTGTACCAATAAATGAAATTAAATTAATTTTTGATTTCTTAAAATACTTATTACTATACATTATTTTTTATTCATTTTATGACCTATAGAAATTATTGTTTGGTTTAAAATTAGGCAATTGTGAATATAAAACCATTAATATTTTTGGACACAAACAGGAAGTAGTCTTTCCCATCAAGTTGAACATGCCCGTTTTGTCTTCGGTTGCGTCCTACAAAGTTTTTTTTACTGTAAGTATTGCATTTTTTGCATATTTTATTTTAATCTTTTATTTTTTTCTCCCATTCCCCCCCACTTGTTTACCTGTATCTCACCTTTTTGTAAGGGGCGCCGGAAGTTGGCAGACCCATCAGCGATCTTGTTCTGTCTCCCTGTAATGTTGGTCTGATCTTGAATGGGATTGTGCTGAAAATTTTAAGTTCCCCTCAGGGATTAATAAAGTATGTCTGATTCTGTGATACTTCCCTGGAATAGTTAATAGACTTAAAGTCGCCAATGCTAATCAGTAACACATCAAAGGCATATCTAATGTAAATTAGCATTGAGCTAGCTACAGGAGACTACGTTTGATGCTGATGTTGTCCCGTGGCGCAGCTGTGGTCATGGATGGAGGAGCTCCAGAAGCAGCTGCTGGACGACGTGACCTGTGACTCGGTGGACTCGGTGCAGGCGCTCATCCAGCAGTTCCAGCAGCAGCAGACGGCCACGCTGGAGGCCACGCTCAACGTCATCAAAGAGGGGGAGGAGCTTATGCAGCAGCTCAGGTAAGGGCGCGGTCAGAAGGTGCATCAGAGGCGTGACTGTCCGTCTGCCTCTCCCCTCAGGGACGCCGCCATGTCCACCAACAAGACGCCGCACTGCAGTTCCATCGCTCACATCCAGGGGGTGCTGCAGCAGCTGGACGAGGCCCAGGGCCAGATGGAGGAGCTGTTCCACGAGCGCAAGATCAAACTGGACATCTTTCTGCAGCTGCGCATCTTTGAGCAGTACACCATCGAGGTAGGAACGCTCCGTCCCCCGACCTCCAGCTCGGCGCTGACGGCGTCCGCGCGTCTCTCCCTGCAGGTGACGGCCGAGCTGGACGCTTGGAAGGAGGACCTGTCTCGGCAGCTAAGCGACGGCGCCTCCTCTGGCGGGGCAGAGGACATCGGCCTGGCCGAGCAGAGGCTGAAGAGGCACGCCGAGCGTAAGGCGGCCATGAACAACATGACTTATGAGGTCATGCAGCAGGGCCAGGACCTGCACCAGTACATCATGGAGGTCCAAGCCTCAGGTAAATTCAAGATCAGATCTACTCAGAATACAATTGTATGGAGTTATTTCATCAACCCTGTGCTTTTTACTTTCATATCAAGTAAAAATGGCAGACTAGGAAAAAACATTTCAAAATAAGTTCAAAATTTAAAAATAAAAATAAAATGTAATAGACTAAATTTACTTCCATATTAGATTCTTCAAGCAGCCGGCTTAACCCGCTCATTATCTAAATTGTTTGCACAACATTTTTCATTTAAAATTCAGATGCCTGAATTCCTTTGCTGGATTAAATCTTGATTCTTTGGCAGCCCGTTTAGGCAGCAAACTAACTAGTTGGGTCCCAATTAATTGCACCCTCTGCACTTGCCAAGGCAACTGTTCATTTTTATGTTTATTTAAGATGGCAAACTATAAAAACACATTAGTTTTCCCTTATGTTCTGAAAAGGCCTTTAGAATTTACTTAACTTATTTTAATTTTATTTTTTTATTTTTTTTATTTATCTGTTTATTTACTTGCTTTTTTTTTTTTTAAATAACCTGTAATATATCCATCCATTTTCTACCGCTTATTCCCTTTTGGGGTTGCGGGGGGCGCTGGCGCCTATCTCAGCTACAATCGGGCGGAAGGCGGGGTACACCCTGGACAAGTCGCCACCTCATCGCAGGGCCAACACAGATAGACAGACAACATTCACACACTAGGGCCAATTTAGTGTTGCCAATCAACCTATCCCCAGGTGCATGTCTTTGGAAGTGGGAGGAAGCCGGAGTACCCGGAGGGAACCCACGCATTCACGGGGAGAACATGCAAACTCCACACAGAAAGATCCCGAGCCTGGATTTGAACCCAGGACTGCAGGAACTTCGTATTGTGAGGCAGACGCACTAACCCCTCTGCCACCGTGAAGCCCTGTAATATATGTTTTTACAATGTTAGCATTTTAATGATTTAAAAATGTGTTTATTTTTAGTAATCACTTTTTGGAATCCAAAAATGTTATTGTTGTATTAGATCTGTACTTAAATTAAATTATTCATTTTATTGAGTTGAATTCATTTTACAATTCAAAATAGTTATATATATACGTATATGTATTTATGTGTGTATATATACATATATATGTACTTATATATATATATTTATATATGCATATATATATGAATGTATGTATATATATATATATATATGCATGTATATATATATTTATATATGCATATATATATCTATGTATGTATATATATACATATATATATATAAATATATATATGTGTGTATGTATGTATATATATGTATGTATTTACAAACCCCGTTTCCTTATGAGTTGGGAAAGTTTGTTAGATGTAAATATAAACAGAATACAATGATTTGCAAATCATTTTCAACCCATATTCAGTTGAATATGCTACAAAGACAACATATTTGATGTTCAAATTGATAAACTTTTTTTTTTTTTTTTTTTGCAAATAATCATTAACTTTACAATTTGATGTCAGCAACACGTGACAAAGTTGGGAAAGGTGGCAATAAATACTGATAAAGTTGAGGAATGCTCATCAAACACTTATTTGGAACATCCCACAGGTGTGCAGGCTAATTGGGAACAGGTGGGTGCCATGATTGGGTATAAAAACAGCTTCCCAAAAAATGCTCAGTCTTTCACAAGAAAGGATGGAGCAAGGTACACCCCTTTGTCCACAACTGCGTGAGCAAATAGTCAAACAGTTTAAGAACAATGTTTCTCAAAGTAAAATTGCAAGAAATTTAGGGATTTTAACATCTACGGTCCATAATATTATCAAAAGGTTCAGAGAATCTGGAGAAATCACTCCACGTAAGCGGCGTGGCCGGAAACCAACATTGAATGACCGTGACCTTCGATCCCTCAGACGGCACTGTATCAAAAACTAACATCAATCTCTAAAAGATATCACCACATGGGCTCAGGAACACTTCATAAAACCACTGTCACTGAATACAGTTCGTCGCTACATCTGTAAGTGCAAGTTAAAGCTCTACTATGCAAAGCGAAAGCCATTTATCAACAACATCCAGAAACGCCGCCGGCTTTTCTGGGCCCGAGATCATCTAAGATGGACTGATGCAAAGTGGAAAAGTGTTCTGTGGTCTGACGAGTCCACATCTCAATTTGTTATTGGAAATAGTCGACATCGTGTCATCCGGACCAAAGGGGAAGCGAAACATCCAGACTGTAATCGACGCAAAGTTCAAAAGCCAGCATCTGTGATGGTATGGGGGTGCATTTATGCCCAAGGCATGAGTAATTTACACATCTGTGAAGGCACCATTAATCCTGAAAGGTACATACAGCTTTTGGAACAACATATGCTGCCATCTAAGCGCCGTCTTTTTCATGGACGCCCCTGCTTATTTCAGCAAGACAATGCCAAGCCACATTCAGCACGTGTTACAATAGCGTGGCTTCGTAAAAAAAGAGTGCAGGTACTTTCCTGGCCCGCCTGCAGTCCAGACATGTCTCCCATTTAAAATGTGTGGCCCATTATGAAGCGTAAAATACGACAGCGGAGACCCCGGGCTGTTGAACGACTGAAGCTCTACATAAAACAAGAATGGGAAAAAATTCCACTTTCAAAGCTTCAACAATTAGTTTTTTCTGTTCCTAATTGTTTATTGAGTGTTGTTAAAAGAAAAGGTGATATAACACAGTGGTGAACATGCCCTTTCCCAACTACTTTGGCACGTGTTGCAACCATGAAATTCTAAGTTAATTATTATTTGCAAAAAAAAAATCAAGTTTATGAGTTTGAACATCAAATATCTTGTCTTTCTAGTGCCTTCAATTGAATATGGGTTGAAAATAATTTGCTAATCATTGTATTACTGTATGTTTATATTTACATCCAACACAATTTCCCAACTCATATGGAAACGTGGTTTGTATACATATATGTATTTATTTCTATTTTATTTAGTTTTTTTTAAATTATTGTGTAAGTATTATATATACTTACCTATACATTTGTCCATGTATATACTGTATGTAAATATATATATATATATATTAGGGCTGCGAATCTTTGGTTCGATTCAATATCGATTCTTGGGGTCGCGATTCGATTATAAATCGATTTTTTATTTTTCGATTCACGCGATTCTTTATTCATTCAAACATAGGTTTTCAGCAGGATCTACCCCAGTCTGCTGACATGCTAACAGAGTAGTAGATTTAAAAAAAAAAAGCTTTTGTAATTGTAAAGGACAATGTTTTATCAACTGATTGCAATAATGTAAACTTCTTTTTACTATTAAACGAACCAAAAATATGACTTATTTTATATTTGTGAAAACATTGGACACAGTGTGTTGTCAAGCTTATGAGATGCAATGCAAGTGTAAGCCACTGTGACACTATTGTTCTTTTTTTTTATTTTTATAAATGTCTAATGATAATGTCAATGAGGGATTTTTAATCACTGCTATGCTGAAATTAGAACTAATATTGATACTGTTGTTGATAATATTAATTTTTGTTTCAGTACTTTTGGTTTGTTCTGTGTCGTGTTTGTGTCTCCTCTCAATTGCTCTGTTTATTGCCATTTTGAGTGTTGCTGGGTCAAGTTTGGTTTTGTAATTGGATTGCATTGTTATGGTATTGCTGTGTATGGTTTTGTTGGATTGATAAAAAAAAAAAAAAGATTGAAAAAAAAAATACAATCGATTCTCAATATATATATACTTACTTACTTAAGTAAGTAAGTATATGTATATATATATATATATATATATATATATATATATATATATAAATATATATATATATATGTATATATATATATATTTATATGTATATATTTATTTATATACTTAAGTAAGGATATATATATATGTATATATATGTAAGTAAGTATATATATATATATATATATATATGCTGTATATATTATTTATATATTTATTTAATTTTTTTTTTCAAACTGTTTAGTTCAAAATGATCCAATTAAAAAATGTAGTAAACTTATTTTACTTCCTTGTAAGATTCTTCAAGTAGCCCGTTTAGGCATCAAATTGGTAAATTGGTTGAATTCTCTGCTGAAGGAATAATAACATTTTTCATAATAAATTCTGATGCCTGAATTTTTCTGCTGAATTGAATCTACTGCAGCCCGTTTAGGCAGCAGACTATAATATATCCTGGCATCCAAGTAGTGAACATCATTAAGCCTCCAATGCTCAAAGACGTAATTCAAACGTCGCGCAACATTCTTCCCAGTGAAAAATCAATATGCTGATCGATCATGCTAGTCGTGTCTCCTTCCGTCTCAGGAATCGAGCTGACTGGCGAGAAGGACGCCGACTTGGCCTCCCAGGTGCAGGAGCTGCTGGAGTTCCTACACGAGAAGCAGCAGGAAGTGGAACTGAGCGCTCAGCACGCGCACGCACGCCTGGAGCAGATTCTGCAACTGCGCCACCTTCAGGCCGAGGTCAAGCAGGTAGTCAAGAAACGTGACCATTCATTCTCACTTGTGCAGACAGGCTGGTTGAATAACAGAGGAGCTGTTATGGCAATGACCTTTGCCAAGGCACAGGTCTTCTTAGCAACAAGAGGAATTGTGCATTTTGCGATATGCGTGCAAGGAAAATGTCCCAAAATGATGAAAACCAAGACTATAATCATTCTCAATAGAAAAAAACTGCACCCATATGTAGATCCGCACCAAACACTTTGTTTTCAAGGATCACATAATATGATCACATGTGTTATTATAATAAATGATGTAAACCTGTAATTCAAACGATTAACTTTTTTTCTGATTAGGAAAATTATGATTGATTTGAGTCATATTGCGCCTTTTTAGAAAGACACTCTTTAAAAAAAAAAGTTTAAACTACTAATAATAACAAACTTAATCATTGTCAATTTTATGACTTAATAGTTTTTAACTTAATAATTAATCATTTTGAACCGTTATGATTTTTTGTGACATATTTTTGACAAAAAATAAAATACAAAAATAAATGATAACATGTAAAATATATCTAATTTAAACAAAATATTGAAAATATATTTCATAAATATTTAATATATTTTAATCTTAATGATTAATCATTTTAAACCATTATTCATTTTTTTGTTGCATATTTTTGACAAAAAATAAAATACAAAAAATGTTATATATATATATATATATATTATATATTTACTAAAATATGTATATTTTGTATACAAACAAATATAATGATTTTTTATTATAATAAAATAATGTTAAATTTTAACCTTATTTTTTCAACATTATTAATACTTGCCTTACTTCACTTAAAATTGAAAACAATGATTAATTTTCAACCATTATTAATTTTTTCTTACACATTTTTGACAAAAGTTAATACTAAAAAAATAAATAGTAATTCATTTGAATATATTAAATATCTTTTTATATTTTAAATATATTTTATGTATTTTAACACTCATTAAAATATGTATATTTTATATACAAATTGATAATATAATTATTTTTATTATAAATAAATATTGTTAGATTTTTACCTTATTTTTTAAACGTTATTAACATTATCCTTACTTCACTTAAAATTGAATACAATAAATAATTTTGAACCAATATGAAACAATTTCTTACATATTATTGACAAAAACTAAAATAAGTAATAATAAATGTAAATATATATAAATATTTTTTATTATTTAAAATATATTTTATATATTTTAACTTTGATTAAAACATGTACTGGTATAGTTCATATACAAATTAATAATATAATGATTTTTTTCTCATGAAGAAATAAGTTAACATTTTTACCTGATTTTTTAAAAGGTTAATATTATTTGCCTTTCTTTACTTAAAATTTAAACCAATAATTAATAATTTTGAACCATTATACATTTTTTCCTATATATTATTGACAAAAAAACACATTTGAATATATATAAATCCATCCATCCATCCATCCATTTTCTACCGCTTATTCCCTTTCGGGGTCGCGGGGGTCGCTGGCGCCTATCTCAGCTACAATCGGGCGGAAGGCAGGGTACACCCTGGACAAGTCGCCACCTCATCGCAGGGCCAACACAGATAGACAACATTCACACTCACATTCACACACTAGGGCCAATTTAGTGTCGCCAATTAACCTATCCCCAGGTGCATGTCTTTGGAAGTGGGAGGAAGCCGGAGTACCCGGAGGGAACCCACGCATTCACGGGGAGAACATGCAAACTCCACACAGAAAGATCCCGAGCCTGGATTTGAACCCAGGACTGCAGGAACTTCGTATTGTGAGGCAGACGCACTAACCCCTCTGCCACCGTGAAGCCCATAATATTTTGTATTGAAAATATATTTTATATATTGTAATATTTATAAAATTATGTACATCTATATACAAATAAATAATATGTGATGTTTTATTATAATAAAATAATGTAACATTTTAACCCTATCTTTTAAACGGTATTATTTTTTTTGCCTTACTTCACTTAAAATTGAAAACAATAATTAATCATTTTGAACCAATATGAACTTTTTGGTACATATTATTGGCAAAAAATTAAATACTAGAATAAAAAATGCATTTGAATACATATAAATATTTTTTCAATTTTTAAAACATATTTTCTATATTTTAATATTTAATAAAATATGTATATATTATGTACAAATAAATAGGTGAATACTTTTTTGTTATAATAAAATAATGTTGAATTTAAACTTTATTTTTTGAAATGTTGATATTATTTGCCTTAAAATTGAAAAAATTAACTAATCATTTTGAACCCGTATAAATGTTTTTGTTACGTATTTTTGATGAAAAATTAAATACTAAAATAAATACATTTGAATACATTTAAATATGTTTTTATATTTAAAGTATATTTTATATATTTTAATATTCATTAAAATATGTATATTTTATATACAAATACATAATTTCATGATTTTTTAAATTATAATAAAATAATGATACATTTGAAGTACATTTTTTTAAATGTTAACATTGTTTGTTTTATTTCACTTAAAATTGAAAAAAATAATTAATCTTTTTGAACCATTATGAATTGTTTCATTACATAATTTTTCACAAAAAATAGATGATGATAAATGATAAATGTAAATATATATATATGTATGTATGTATATATATATATATATATATATATATATATATATATATATATATATATATATATATATATATATTAATATTCATAAAAATATTTATATTTTGTATGCAAATAAGTAATATTATTATTGGGTTTTTTTATTAGAATAAAGTCATGTTAAATTTTAACTTTATTTTTTAGACGTCATCATTATTTGCCTTACTTCCCTCAAAATTGAAAACAATAGTTCAAATGTACCCGAAAATTAACTTTCTTTTTTTTTTTTAACGAGGGAGCTGAAATACAATGTCAAAAATAGAAAAATTGTACAGTATGTCTGTACGTGGAATTAAACTAAGGAATAAAACACATGCATTGGTACAGCATGTACATTAAGTGCAGTATACATGGAGAGATGTTGTCGTGACCAAAAGAATTGGAGGCGTGTGCTGATGTCATCGCCGCTAATGTGTTATCCTCTTCATCTTCCTTCTCTCCAAGGTTCTGGGATGGATCCGAAACGGCGAGTCCATGCTGAATGCCAGCATGGTGAACGCCAGCTCGCTGTCAGAGGCCGAGCAGCTGCAGAGGGAACACGAGCAGTTCCAGATGGCGATAGAGGTGTGTGGCACACACACACACACACACACACACACACACACACACACACACACACACACACACACACACACACACACACACACACACAAACACACACGAGATTGTTTGAGCAGTGAGTGTCCCAGCATACATCAGTAGCAGATGTGCGCAGCAGGACACGCCCCCTCGTCCGACTGCCCTTCAACTCCAGGAAACACACACTTGGCAGCCACATCATCTGACATAAAGGCTTCCTTCTAAATGATGTCCATCCATCCATCCATCCATTTTTCTACCGCTTGTCCCGTCGGGAAAAAAAGTTGCCATATTGAAAATGTTTCCTCATGATATCAACTTAGAAGATGTTTTCCTGTATGATTTTAAATGGGCTGTCCCGATAGGATATTGGTCATTAAAAGAAAAAACCTAATATGAATGACGCGTGGTTGCCTGTAAAATGTGTGATATCATGTGCGATACAAGCAGCATGTTGACTTGTGTGGCCAGTCAACGTCCAAATGTCCCCTGAGAAACACACAAGCTAGCTGCTACACAACAGCTCAGCACACAATAGCACATAAGCTAGACATATGTAAAAATCATTGAACAATATTTTGCACGTTTGACAATATAAACTAGTATCAAATAATTACAGTTGCAAATTACTTACACATACTAAGTGTCCAAGCATATTAGCAATTATCCAGTAACAAACGTGTCCACATTGTTCAACTTTCTGCGTCATGAGCTGAACTTCATTAACTATTTTGTCCAAAAAACTAATTACGACTTTGCTTCAACTCAAAGACAGCATAAGTTCATGATAAATAGGTTAGTATTTTTTAATGTTGGACTAATTTCACTTCATAAAACCATTGGCTAACATTTCACAAAATATTAAATGTATGATATTGTATCGGATCAATATTGCTATCGGCCGATGCTTAAAGCACCAATACCGGCATCGTTATGGAAGTTAAAATAAAAAACTATATAATGTATGTTTATACAGTCACGATCAAAAGTTTACACACATTTGTAAAGAACATAATGTCATGGCTGTCTTGAGTTTCCAATCATTTTTACAACTCTTATTTTTTTGTGATAGAGTGATTGGAGCAAATACTTGTTGGTCACTAAAAAAACATTAATGAGGTTTCGTTCTATCATGAATTTATTATGGGTCTACTGAAAATGTGACCAAATCTGCTGGGTCAAAAGTATACATACAGCAATGTTAATATTTGGTTACATGTCCCTTGGCAAGTTTCACTGCAATAAGGCACTTTTGGTAGCCATCCACAAGCTTCTGGTTGAATTTTTGACCACTCCTCTTGACAAAATTGGTTCAGTTCAGCCTAAGGTGTTGGTTTTCTGACATGGACTTTTTTCTTCAGCATAGTCCACACATTTAAATCAGGACTTTGGAAGGCCATTCTAAAACCTTAATTCTAGCCTGAGTTAGCCATTCCTTTACCACTTTTGACGTGTGTTTGGTGTCATTCTCCTGTTGGAACGCCCGACTGCGCCCAAGACCCAACCTTCGGGCTGATGATTTTAGGTTGTCCTGAAGAATTTGGAGGTAATTCTCTTTTTTCATTGTCCCATTTACTCTCTGTAAAGCACCAGTTCCATTGGCAGCAGCACAGGCCCAGAGCATAATACTACCACCACCATGCTTGACGGTAGGCCTGGTGTTCCTGGGATTAAAGGCCTCCCCTTTTCTCCTCCAAACATACTGCTGGGTTTTGTGGCCCAACAGCTCAATTTTTGTTTCATCTGACATCTAATGGACAAAGATATGACCTTCTGGAGGAAAGTTCTGTGGTCAGATGAAACAAAAATTTAAATGTCTGGCCACAATACCCAGCAATATGTTTGGAGGAGAAAAGGTGAGGCGTTTAATCCCCTGAACACCATCCCTACCGTCAAGCATGGTGGTGGTAGTATTATGCTTTAAGCCTGTTTTGCTGCCAATGGATCTGGTGCTTTAAATGGGAAAATGAAAAAGGAGGATTATTTCCAAATTCTTCAGGAGAACCTAAAATCATCAGCCTGAAGGTTGGGTCTTGGGCGCAGTTGGGTGTTCCAACAGGACAATGACCACAACACACGTCAAAGGTCGTAAAGTAATGGCTAAATCAGGCTAGATTAAAGGTTTTAGAATGGCCTTCCCAAAGTCCTGACTTAAACCTGTGGACAATGCTGAAGAAACAAGTCCATGCCAGAAAACCGACAAAATTAGCTGAACAGCACCAATTTTGCCAAGAGGAGTGGTCAAAAATTCAACCAGAAGCTTGTGGATGGCTACCAAAAGCGCCTTATTGCAGTGAAACTTGCCAAGGGACATGTAATCCAATATTAACCTGGCTGTATGTATACTTTAGACCCAGCAGATTTGGTCACATTTTCATCCATCCATCCATTTTCTACCGCTTATTCCCTTTTGGGGTCGCGGGGGGGGCGCTGGCGCCTATCTCAGCTACAATCGGGCGGAAGGCGGGGTACACCCTGGACAAGTCGCCACCTCATCGCAGGGCCAACACAGATAGACTCACATTTTCAGTCGACCCATAATGAATTCATAAAAGAACCAAACCTCATGAATGTTTTTTAGTGACCAACAAGTATGTGCTCCAATCACTCTATCACAAAAAAATAAGAGTTGTAGAAATTACTGGAAACTCGAGACAGCCATGACATTATATTCTTTACTTGTGTATGTAAACTTTTGATCGCGACTGTATACGAGTCCTGCTGATATCGTATCCGCTCAACAGCCGTATCGGCCAAAAATCAAAGCTCCAATTGTTTTAGAAGTGAAAAAAATTCAAATATAAGAAAGTATAGCTAATAGGTCCTGCCGTCCTGGGTTCAATCCCAGGCTCTGGATCTTTCTGTGTGGAGTTTGCATGTTCTCCCTGTGACTGCGTGGGTTCCCTCCGGGTACTCCGGCTTCCTCCCACTTCCAAAAACATGCACCTGTGGATAGGTTGATTGGCAACACTAAATTGGCCCTAGTGTGTGAATGTGAGTGTGAATGTTGTCTATCTGTGTTGGCCCTGCGATGAGGTAGCGACTTGTCCATGGTGTACCCCGCCTTCCGCCCGATTGTAGCTAAGATAGGCGCCTGCGCCCCCCGCGACCCCAAAGGGAATAAGCGGTAGAAAATGGATGGATGGAGATAAATACAACAACAAAAAAATGAGAAAGTGATAAAGTTGCATCGGGACATTTTTTGACATTCTAAGGAGGCTGTGGAATCCAAGAGGAGAAGAATGCAGATTTACAGATGTAGTACTTTATTTAAAGCATAAAACGGTCTTCAGTACCTTGGTCAAGTGTGATTTGTCAAGTGATTATTATTATTTTCCCTCTTCTAGTCTCTCTTCCACGCCAACTCCCTTCAGAAGACCCACCAGAGTGCTCTTCAGGTCCAGCAGAAAGCCGAGGTAAGTCCAGCGTCTTCTGAAAGGGGCGGGGCTTGACAGCGTCTAAGTCAGCGACCAATTACGGTGACGGAAGGAGACGCTCCCAGGGTGTGCTAGCTCGCATGTGTCAGGAGTGCGGCCAGCAGGAAGCGCCACACGTTTGTTGTCTCTCCGTCCCTGTCACAGATGATGCTCCAGGGCGGTCATTACGACCCGGACGCCATTCGCGGCTGCGCTGAGAAGGTGGCGGTCCACTGGCAGCAGCTGATGCTGAAGATGGAGGACCGCCTCAAGCTTGTCAACGCCTCGGTGGCCTTCTACAAGACATCGGAACAGGTGCGCTACCAATGCTAAACATTCTAACCATTCTTACCATGAATTGATTAACGTGGACCCCGACTCAAACAAGTTGAAAATCTTATTGTGGTGTTACCATTTAGTGGTCAATTGTACGGAATATGTACTGTACTGTGCAATATACTAATACAAGTTTTAATCAATCAATCAATCAAACAAAGCTAGCAATGTTAACTATGCCAACCATGTTAACAAAATTAACAATGAGAACGATGCTTACCATGTTGACATGGCTAATGATGCTAGGAATGGTAACCATGCTAGCCAGGGGACAGCGTGGCTCGGGTGGTAGAGCGGCTGGCAAGCAACCTGAGAGTTCTTGATTCGATCGCCCGCTTCCGCCATCCTAGTCCCGTCCGTTGTGACAGTTCACCCTTGCTCCTGATGGGTCATGGTTAGCGCCTTGCATGGCAGCCCCCGCCATCAATGTGTGATTGTGTGTGTGAATGGGTGAATGTGGAAATAGTCTCCTACCTTGAGCATTTACCATTTAACGGAGTTAACGATGCTAACCATGTTAACGAAGTTACTGAACCTAACAATGCTAATAAAGCTAACGATGCTAACAAATCCAACGAATCTAATGATGCTAACCATATTAACGAAGCTAACCATGATAACAAAGCTAACGAAGCTTGCGATGCTTACCATGCTAATGAAGCTAACCATGTTAACAAAGCTAAAGAAAGTAGCAATGCTAATATAGCTAAAGATGTTAACAATGCTAACGATGCTAACCATCTTATCGAAGTTACCTATGCTAACCATTCTAACAATGTTAACTAAGCTAACCATGTTAAGGAAGCTAACGATGCTAACAAAGCTTACAATGTTAACCATGTAAGTGATGCTAACAATGCTAACATACTAACAATGCTGACAAAGCTAACATGCTAATAAACCTAACTAATTTAACAATGCTTACCATGCTTAACCATGTTGTCGAGGTTAACGATGCTAACTAGGGATGCGAATCTTTGGGTGTCCCATGATTCAATTCGATATCGATTCTTGGGGTCGCGATTCAAAAATATATCGACTTTTTCGATTCAACGCAATTCTCTTTTCAAAAACTTTTTTTTTTTCAATTCAAAACGATTCTGAATTAATTCAATACATAGGATTTCAGCAGGATCTACCCCAGTCTGCTGACATGCTAGCAGAGTAATAGATTTAAAAAAAAAAGCTTTTATAATAGTAAAGGACAATGTTTTATCAACTGATTGCAATAATGTAAATTTGTTTTTACTATTAAACGAACCAAAAATATTACTTATTTTATCTTTGGGAAAACATTGGACACAGTGTGTTGTCAAGCTTATGAGATGCGATGCAAGTGTAAGCCACTGTGACACTATTGTTCTTTTTTAAAATTTTTTATAAACATCTAATGATAATGTTAATGAGGGATTTTTAATCAATGCTATGCTGAAATTATAACTGATATTGATACTGTTGTTGATAATATTCATTTTTGTTTCACTACTTTTGTTTGTTCTGTGTCGTGTTTGTCTCCTCTCAATTGCTCTGTTTATTGCAGTTCTGAGTGTTGCTGGGTCAGGTTTGGTTTTGGAATTGGATTGCATTGTTATGGTATTGCTGTGTAGTGGTTTTGTTGGATTGATAAAAAATAAGTAAATAAATTAAAAAAATTAAATTATAAAAAATTGATTTTTTAAAAATGAGAATCGATTCTGAATTGCACATTGTATTCGATTCGATTTGTATTCGAATCGATTTTTCCCACACCCCTAATGCTAACCATGTTAACGAAGCTAACAATGTTAACAAAGCTTACAATGCTAACAAAGCTTACTATACTACCAAAGCTAAAAACGTTAACAGAGCTAAACATGCTATCAAAGCTAATGATGCTAACAAGGCTATTGCTACATCCAGGTGTGCAGCGTGCTGGAAAGCCTGGAGCAGGAGTATCGCCGTGACGAGGACTGGTGCGGCACTCAGGAGAAAGTTGGCGCGCTGGCAGAGTGCGAGCACCTCCTGCCTCTCATCAGCAAACACCTGGAGCAGAAGGAAGCTTTCCTTAAGGTCACTTTTTTCTTCTTGTTATATAACAATATAAATAACAGTTAATAACCAATTATCATGCAATAATATTAATAAGCTCAAATAATAATATTCAAAGCTACTTCAAAGTTCAGTCCGCACGTGTTGCTCCTCTTGCGAGGACTTTGACTTCCTGTTTAAGTCCCGCCTTTCTGCCTTGTCATCATATCCTGTGCAATACTGTATGATACAACGATATCCGACAACATATTGTTTTATTCCCTGTGATTTGATACTACATGATATAATTCGATACCATACGTAGGTATGGTACGATACAATACGATACAATATGTTGTGCTGTGCAAATATAACAAGTCGATGAAGTAAGATACGTTACAATATGATTCCGTCTACTATGGTACCATAAGAGACAATTGGATACCAGAAGTAAACAACACAATATGTCGCTCGACGCAAATATCACATTACTCAATAAAATTAGATACGATAACATCTGATTCTGTGTGCTACGATACGCAAATATCACATTAGTCGATAAAATTAGATACGATAACATCTGATTCTGTGTGCTACGATACAATTTGATACCATAAATAGATAAGATAAGGTACGATACATTGTTGCACTATGCAAATTTCACATTAGTCGATAAAAGAAGATATGATATGATATGATTTTGATTTTGTATGTGCTATGATACCATATGATACAGTTCCATACCATAAGTAGGTAAGATAAGGTACGATACATTCTTGCACTACGCGAATATTAGTTAGTTAATTAGTTGATTATTTTTTCGGTCAATGGTCAACAAAATGAACAAACAGTTTCACATAAACAAACAGTTGTACATTCATAATTAGAAAATGTTGCAGACCGAAAGGGTTTAGGCTGAAGTTGAAGACTTTCTGCGCCTAACCCTATAAACAATGTCAAATACAAGATGAGCTTCCAAAAATTATGAAATTTCCTTTGCACAACATACTATAAATACACCTTGTACACAACATAAACACTGTTCAATTATATACACAGTAAAGACTTGTGAAATATCCTTGTACACGTGTTAGTTAAACCTTTGCACCAATTATATATTATATACAAACATTTATACTTACATTGTTATTTATATCCCACATTATCCCACGGGGACGGCGTGGCGCAGTGGAAGAGTGGCCGTGCGCAACCTGAGGGTCACTGGTTCAAATCCCACCTAAAACCAACCTCGTCACGTCCGTTGTGTCCTGAGCAAGACACTTCACCCTTGCTCCTGATGGGTGCTGGTTGGCGCCTTGCATGGCAGCTCCCTCCATCAGTGTGTGAATGTGTGTGTGAATGGGTAAATGTGGAAGTAATGTCAAAGCGCTTTGAGTACCTTGAAGGTAGAAAAACGCTATACAAGTACAACCCATTTATTTATTTATTTAAGCTTTTAGTTAACATTGATCATAGCATTAACTACTGTGTTGATTCAAAAGTGATATATTTTTCCTAGACATTGGTCTTAAAGTGTTTCTAAATGTGTGAATGGAACTGGAACATTTAAAGGAATCATCCAAGCTGTTCCACAGATGACCCCCCCACTGACAAAAGCACATCTACTTTTTAAGCTCGTTCTTTTGTTTGCTTTCTGAAAGACAGCTGAACCTCTGAGGTCATGGGGACTCTCCCTGGGTTTGAACCTCTCCTGTAGACACCCAGGCAGCATGCGGTTATGAGCTTTGTATGTCACAATAGCAGTGTTGAGGTCAACAAGACCATGCAGTTTTAATGTTTTTAATTTAATAAACAGAGCATTGGTAGGGTCATGATAACCCGCATCATTTACAATTCTAATAGCTTTCTTTTGAAGTAAGAACATAGAGTTGATGTTTGAATTGTAATTGTTGCCCCAGATTTCAACACAATATTTAAGATATGGGAGTACGAAATCATTACATAACATGTTAAGAGCCTTTTGATTTACAGAGTTTTTAATTTAATGTAACATAGCCATAATTTTTGCCATCCTTGTCTTGAGTAAGTTTGTGTAGTTTCTAATTTAATTCATCATCTATATAGAGTCCCCAAAATGTTGTTGAATACAACCTTTCTATTTCCATATCATCAATTTGTATGTGACACTTCATGTTTTTTTTCCTATTTTCAAAAATATATATCTTATTTTATTTAGGTTGATTGATGCGATGTGGTGGCGACTTGTCCAGGGTGTACCACGCCTTCCGCCCGATTGTAGCTGAAATAGTCACCAGCGCCTATCTCAGCTACCCCAAAGGGAATAAGCGGTAGAAAATGGATGGATGGGATGATAGTTTATTGGCATAAAACCAATGCTTTAGTATGTGGAGTTCACTCTGTACAGCAGGGGTGTCAAACTCAAATACAGTGTGGGCCAAAATTTAAAACTGAACAAAGCCGCGGGCCAAGGTTGAACAAATTAACCTTTTAGGTGGTAGCGTGTATTGTAGTGTCCCGGAAGAGTTAGTGCTGCAAGGGGTTCTGGGTATTTGTTCTGTTGTGTTACGGTTCGGATGTTCTCCCGAAATGTGTTTGTTATTCTTGTTTGATGTGGGTTTACAGTGTGGCACATATTTGTAACAGTGTTAAAGTTGTTTATACGGCCACCCTCAAGTGTCACCTGTATGGCTGTTGACCAAGTATGAGTTGCATTCACTTATGAGTGTGTATAAGCCGCTTACATTATGAAGCTGTTTGTATGGAGGATAAGCGGACGTGAAGACAGGTTTTAAAGAATGTTAAAGGCAGTGCCTTTAAGGCACAGCCCCCAATATTGTTGTCCGGGTGGAAATCGGGAGATATTCGGGAGAATGGTTGCCCAGGGAGATTTTCGGGAGGGGCACTGAACTTCGGAAGTCTCCCGGGAAAATCGGGAGGGTTGGCAAGTATGAATATTAGCGGTGAATGCGGTGTTACAGCGGCACAGCCACTGTATAATGCCGGCGGGCCAGCTCTAATGTTTATTTGATATTGCCTCAAGGGCCAAATTAAATTACATGGCGGGCCAAATCTGGCCCGCGGGCCAGAGTTTGACACTCATGCTCTACAGGCTCTATGAGCTGGCCAATGTCTTGCCCAGAACAGTACAGGCTTGTATCATCAGCAAAGAAAATACAGTGGAGTTTTTTAAAGACTTTATAGATATCATTGATATACAATAAAAACAATTTTGGTCCCAGAACAGAACCTTGGGGTACTACATGTGTTATAATCTTTTTATCTGAATCTACATTGTTAATATGCACATACTGTTCTATGCCACCAAGATAACTTTTCAACCAATCATGAGCAAGACCTCTGACACCATACCTCTACATTTTGTTTAAAAGTAATGTGTGATCGATGATGTCAAAGGCCTTGCTCAGGTCATTAAAAACACCAACAGCAAACTCCTTCTTATCAATTGCATTAGTTACCACTTCAACTAATTCCATCACTGCCATGGAAGTAGACTTGTTTGATCAAAAACCGTATTGGTGTTCACTTAGAAAGTGGTGCTTATCAACAAAACTGTCTAATCTTGATACAAATAATTTTTCAAGGATTTTTGACAATTATGAGAGTAATGAAAAAGGTCTATAGTTGGAGAACTTATGCTCATCTTCACTTTTGAAGATGGTTAGAACTTTTGCCATTTTCATTGGAAAGACACCTTTTATACAAGAAACATTACATATATAAGTGAAGGGAACAGCTATAAAATCAACAATTTCTTTGATCAGAGAAATGTCCAAGTCGTAGAAGTATGCAAAGGAAATGGCTCAAACCAAGTCAGTAGGCAAGTAAATTGCCCAAAAGCAGTGAGGGAATAGCAGTGTTTTCCTGCACATATTTAGAAAGTGCCCTGCGATGAGGTGGCGACTTGTCCAGGTTGTAGCCCGCCTTCCGCCGGATTGGAGCTGAGGTAGGCACCAGCGCCCCCCGCGACCCCAAAGGGAATAAGCGGTAGGAAATGGATGGATGGACGGACTGCTGTCTTCTTCTTTTTCTGAGAATGTACAATTTCTGTGATTTCACTTTCATGAGCAGGAGAAATGAGAAACAATTCTAAGTTTCTTTGAATGGTTTGTTCATTGAATTTGACACTGTTTTCAGGTTGTACAATTTCATTTGCTAAATTGGGTCCAACATTGACAAAGAAGGTGTTAAAAGCATCCGTTATTTCCTTAGGGTCATTTATAGTTTGATTATTATGTATGAAATATATTGGATGTTCCTTATAAATATCACATTAGTAGATGAAATTAAACACGATATGATCTGATTTTGTATGTGCTGGATGGACAACCGGTTGGTTCTAAGTGCTATGATACCATATGACACAAGTCGATACGATAATTCAGTTACAATGAGATACCAAGATGTATTACAATATACGATATGATGCAATGACATAGGATCAAGAGATACAATGTATTATCATGTGATGCGATACCATGCCATTAAAAATAATGTAGGGAGGATACAATAATAGGATACCACGATGCATCAATTTATAGACGGAGATAATATGATATAGTGTGAGTACTGATAACTTGCGATACTATGTTGATACTAAGTTGCAATTCGATAGAGCCTGGTTAAATATGATACACGCACGCTAAGATGCGATATGGTGTTTTAGCTTCAATGCTATGTCGCTAACCTTCAGGCGTGCACGTTGGCCCGGAGGAACGCCGAGGTCTTCCTCAAGTACATCCACAGGAACAACGTGGGCATGCCGGGGGCCGCGAGTCACACCAGAGGGCCCGAGCAGCAGGTCAAAGGTCAGCAGCCTGTGGTTGGGGGGGAGGGGGTCAAAGCTCATCAGGTCAAATACTTTTTTTTCTGGTGTGGCAGCCATTCTCAACGAGCTGCTGCAGAGGGAGAACCGAGTCCTGCACTTCTGGACTCTGAAGAAGAGACGGCTGGACCAGTGTCAGCAGTACTTGGTCTTTGAACGCAGCGCCAAGCAGGTGTGTGTGTGTGTGTGTGTGTGTGTGTGTGTGTGTGTGTGCGTGTGTCTGTGCAGGCACATCTGGTATGTGTTATGTATGGGAAAAGGATTTGAAGAGCGACTATGATACCATGAGTGATTTGTGTGTGACCGGGAAGGCTCTGGATTGGATCCAGGACACAGGTGAGGTCTACCTGGCCAAGCACACCTCACCTGGCGACAGCAGCAAGGAAACGCAGCAGTTGCTCAACGACCACCATCACTTCCGACTCAGTGCCAAGGTGAGGAGGATGATACAGCATGGCCGTATCGCCTTGGTGGAAATCTGCTTTACATCTTTCCTGAGGAACTCAACCACTTCTATATGGACAAGAAATAGATGTACACAAATATACCTACATATTTACTAAATGTATATAAGTATGCACTAAAATATATACACATCTATACAAGTCCATACAAAAATATATACAAACATGTACAACTACATACAAAATATATACAAAAAAATGTATAAATATATACAAGAACATTCACAAATATATACAAGTACATACAAAATATATACAAATGCATACAAAAAATTACATATGTATACAAACAAATACAAATATATACAAGTACATAAAAAATATATACCAAAAATGTGCAAATATATACACGTACATACAAAAATATATACAAACATATGTTCAAGTACATACAGAAATATATACAAAAAAATTACAAATATATACAAGTTCATACAAAAATATATACAAGTATTTAGAAAAATGTATACAAGTACATAGAAAAAGATATGCAAACAATTACAAAAATATACAAGTACATGCAAAAATATATACAAATATATACCAAAAATGTACAAATATATACAAGTAAATACAACAATGAATAAAAAATATATACAAGTACATACAAAAATATATACAAATACTTACAAAAAATGTACAAATATATACAACAAATTTACAAATAAATACAAGTACATACAAAAATATGTACAAGTACATACAAAATATATACAAATATATTCCAACAGCTTATAAATATATACAAGTACATTCACAAATATATAAAAATATATACCAAAAATATGCAAATATCTACAAGTACATACAAAAATATCTAACAATATATTCAAAAATATATATAAGTACATACTATATATACAACAAATTTACAAATATATACAAGTACCTACGAAATATATACGAATATATACCAAAAATTACAAATATATAAAAGTATATACAAAAAAATTACAAATATATACAAGTACATACAAAAACATATACAAATATATATATACATATTTACACAAATATATACAAGTACAGTATATACCAAAACATATAAAATAGTAAACAAAAATATATACAAATAAATACAAAAATATACAAACATTTTTACAAATATATACAAGTACATGCAAACATATATACAGGTATATGTACAAAAATATATACAGGTATATGTACAAAAATATATACAGGTATATGTACAAAAATATATACAAATATATAAAACTATATAAGATATTTACAAAATATACAGTATACAGAATATATACAAGTGTATACATACAAAAATATATGCAAGGACATACAACATGAAGCACAACAATGTTCATTCCAACATTGTCACTTCTGTTGCAGCTTTATGTTGTTTGGTACTAAAAAAGCAGATTTAGTGGAGTGGCACCACCTGTGAGAAGGTTGTTTAACTATGATGTGGCGAGCACAAGCAGGTTAAGAAGGTTGTGTGTGCAGCAAACCAAGGAGAAGGTGAAGCTCCTCATCCAGCTGGCAGACAACCTGGTAGAGAAAGGCCACGCCCACGTGTCAGAGCTGAAGCGATGGGTCAGCACAGTGGACCGACGCTACCGAGACTTCTCCCTGCGCATGGCCAAGTACCAGGAGGGCCTGGAGAAGACCCTGGGCGTCTCCTCTGAGGTGGACAGTACTACATTTACTTTATTGTTATTATTGTTTTTGTTATTATTATTATTAATGTCATATTATTTGTTCTTAAATGTATTAATATTATTAATAATATTTGTTATTAATATTATTGTCATTACTATTATTATTTTTGTTGTTATTTGTTATTATTAGTATTTATAATTATGGTTATTATTATTGTTACTATTCTTATCCTCATTATTATTGGTTTTATTGTAATGATTATAATTTTTTATATTTATTGTTATTATAATTGTTATTATTACTACTGCTATCATTAAGATTATTGTTGTTGTTGTTATTATTATTATTGTCGTTATTATTATTGTTATATATTATTGTTATATTTCTATATTTGTTATTATTATACATTAGTATTATTATACAGCCATCAGACTGTATAATCCTTCTTGACTGCACTTAAATGTAGAATATATTTATATTATTCATATATTATCAATCAATCAATCAATGTTTACTTATATAGCCCTAAATCACTAGTGTCTCAAAGGGCTGCACAAACCACCACGACATCCTCGGTAGGCCCACATAAGGGCAAGGAAAACTCACACCCAGTGGGACATTGGTGACAATAATGACCCAGTGGGACGTCGGTGACAATGATGACTATGAGAACCATATATATTATATATATAATATATATTAGATATATATAATATATGTCATATATTATTTATTATTATTATTATTATTGTTTATTGTGAGCGAACTGTGGTGCTGAATTTCCCCCAGGGATCAATAAAGTACTTTCTGTTCTATTCTATTCTATTCTATTCTATTATTGTTAATATAGTTATGTTATTATTATTGTTGATTTTATTATTATTATGTTTTTGTATTATTGTTATTATTTTTGTTATTACTGTATGTTTTATTGTCTTTTGTCTTCTGATCGCCAGGACAACAAGGACTTGGAGCTGGACATCATTCCCGCCAGCCTGACGGACGACCCCGAAGTCAAACTGCGTGACCCCAGTCACGAGGTCAACGAGGAGAAGAGGAAGTCTGCTCGTAAGAAAGAGTAAGTCACAATTACATCTAATACTGATAAAATATAATTTATTATTCATTGATATCCTGAGTTAACAGCAAAACAGGTTTGTAGTTTAGTTCGGCCTCGGTGTGACCAATTCTGGTATCGATATGCAACGTATATGCCAGTACTGTATAATAGGGCTGTCTTGCGCTGAATGTGAAAATAATATCAGCAAATAACACAGGTATCGTATGCTTGCATGTAAATTGTGTGATATTATGCGCGATACAAGCAGTCCTGAAGCGTGTTTACATTTGTGTGATACCATGTGCGATACCAGCAGTCCTGCAGCATATTTACTTGTGTGTGATATCATGTGCGATACAAACAGTCCGGTTGCGTGTTTACTTGTGTGTAATATCATGTGATATGATAATCGTTAGCACGCTAGCATTAGCATGCTAGCATTCTAAGTGTTAGCGTACCAACTTTAGCATGCAAGTATGCTAATTGTTAGCATGCCAACTTTAGCAGGCTAGCATTGTATGGTTAGCACGCTAAATTGTCTTGCTAATTTTAAAGCCGTACACCTCAGTCATACAGCTTGGCATTTGACACATGCTAATTTTTAGCACGCTAAAACTAGCCTGCTAGCATTGTAATTGTTAGCATGCTAGCATTCTAACATCAGCATGCTAACTTTTCTTGCTAATTGTACCGCCGTACACCTCAGTCATATAACTTGCTACTTGACACATGCTAACCGTTAGCATTTCAGTTCGGCTCACGCATGTCAGCGTTTGTATGTAATCTCTTCTGAAATTGTATATTTTAGTTGAACAATATTGCAGTGTTAAACTGAACACTTGTCAATATAAACAAATATAAAAAAATATCAAAATTTCAATGCATATTAGAAAGTATACAGTAACAAACGTGTCCGCATCGTTCAAATTACCGCATCATGACCTTCACGTCATGAATTATTGTGACCACTAGGTGTCACCATAGAACAATCGCCACCAAATGAGCAAGTACCTTCAGTTCACATGCCTCTCGAATCCCTTCACGTTGTTTATTGTACCACAAGAAGTCAAAGCATTTGTTGACAAACAAACACCGTCTCAGGTTCATCATGGCCGAGCTCCTGCAGACCGAGAAGACGTACGTCCGAGACCTACAGGAATGTCTGGAGGTGAGAACGTCCCCGATGGCTACCTTCTCAGGCACGTGCTAACGTGATGTGTGTCCTGCTTCGTCAGACCTACCTGTGGGACATGACCAAAGGCGGTGACGACATCCCGCCCGCCATCGCCAACAGAGAGCACGTCATCTTCGGCAACATACAGGACATCTACGACTTCCACAACAAGTGAGGAACTCAGAAGGAAGTCTGCTCTTTAGGGATTAGTCCAACTTTTCTCCTTTTGAACCCGCGTCTCCACTTCCTTTAAAACTATGTTAAGTCTAATAAGCCAGGAAAAACAGACAAAAAAGTGTTATAAGTAAGTCATATATATATATATATATATATATATATATATATATATATATATATTAGGGGTGTAACGGTACACAAAAATTTCGGTTCGGTACGTACCTTGGTTTAGAGGTCACGGTTCGGTTCATTTTCGGTACAGTAAGAAAACAACAAAATATAAATTTTTTGGTTATAGGTCACGGTTCGGTTCATTTTCGGTACAGTAAGAAAACAACAAAATATAAATTTTTTGGTTATTTATTTACCAAATTTGTAAACAATGGCTTGATCCTTTTAACATTGGGAACACTATAATAATTCTGCCCACGATAATCCACATTAAACTGCCTCAAGTTGTTGCTTAGATGAAATAAAATGACACAACTTTTCTTCTACGTATAAAAAGTGCAACATTAAACAGTTTCAAGTCAACTCTTCATGCTTAATTTATTACAGCATTGGGGAAGCCTGTAGTTGATGTTTATTATGTAAATGTTATATTTGTATTAACATGTGATAGCAGGGACCCTGCGATTCAAAACTAGGCTGCTACATTACTAATGATTAATGTAACTATAGCTGAAAAATAGTACAATAGCAATAGGAGAGACTATTCATCCCTGTCATGTCGGCTTTATGATGCACTTACATTATTATATACACTATCAGAGACAGAAACTCTTCATTTAACATAATGTCCTTCTTTGCTGCTTCAACATACCTCAATCAACACTGTCCGTAACACATACACATACACACACACACACACACACACACACACACATGCGCACACGTATGCACGCACGCACACACAGACACACACACACCGCAAAATGAGCTAAGGTTGCGCTAAAAGCTAACTAGCCTTCACCTAAAGCCAGGACTGCAAGTGAGCTGAGCTGCAGTATGTTTCTATAAGATCAACGGGCTCATAGTGATGTTTAGAAAGTAGTTGACTTGGAAGTGTTTAGTATAATTTGGGGAGAGTCCGTTGCTCCCCTGTTAAACGCCTATCTGCTTGACGCTGAAGCGCTGACTACATGTGCTCTGAATACGCACTGCTGATTGGCTTGTTACCGCTACGGTTGTAACCAATCAGATGGTTGTGTGGGTTGGACAATGCTCTGTGCTGTGTAGGAGACAGAGGCAGAACGGAGCGGAGCAGCTTGTGAAGACTTTAGCATAGAAGGCTGCTTCATATGTTCGTGTGAAACTCATTCAGTACTCCTCCGCACCGAACCGGAACCCCCGTACCGAAACGGTTCAATACAAATACACGTACTGTTACACCCCAATATATATATATATATATATATATATATATGTATATGTATGTATGTATGTATATATATGTTTATATACACACATGTATATATATTTATGTATGTATAAATATATATACATACATAATATATATATATATGTATATATATATATGTACATATGTGTGTATATATGCATATATATATACGTATAAATATATGTATATGTGTGTGTGTGTATATGTATATATATACACATATATGTATTTAAAAAACTTATATATGTTTATATATACATACATATGTATATATATATACTGTATATATATATACATGTGTGTATATACATATATATGTACGTATAAATACATGTATATATGTGTATATATAAATATATATACATCTATATGTACTTAAAGCATATATATGTTTATATATGTATATATATACATATATCTGTATGTATCTATATATATATTTATATATATTTGTGTGTATCTGTAAATAATTCATAACAACACTGATTTTGATGCATTATTATCAGTATTTTCTTTCCCAAAAATTCACACTGTCCCTCATCAGCTGAAAAAACGGACACATATATTAAAATATTTTTTATTTTAAACACTTCAAATCTTTCAGCATCCTCAAACATATCCATAAATATTACATATCTTTTTTTTAATGTCTTTTCTTTTCTTTGTGTAAAAAAAATAAAATAATTAAAATAAATATTACAGGAAAAACATGTGAAATATTTTCCTAAAATGTTTCAAAGTGGTCACCCTTTAAATCCAACTAATTTGTCAAAGATGGATTTTTTTTATAACATAACATTTTTTTTTCATCAAAGAAAAAATACAAGTGGACCTCAAACGAGTCTCTGAGGAACTCCAAAAACAGAATAAAGTTGCACTTCTAACAGCTTCCACTCAATATTTTATTGTGTAGCCGATTTACAATGAAAACATGTTTCAACTTTTCTTGCTAAAAAAAAAAGACCAACAGCCTTTTCATTTACCATTAATGACAAAACATTCCCTTAAAACAGTTTTGTGGTGGATTATTGCTTATTGTTAATTAACTTATTAAAGAAAAGGTGTTTTTTTCAATGCTAAAAGTATTTTCAAGACAAAATCAAACATTTTAATGTAAAGACATTTAAAAACTGAGTGGTCTTGTGCTGCTTTGTGGAGGTGGACTGCTCCTTCTCTCCTGGCTGCCTTCATCATCCTGTACTTCAAGGACATCTTTGCTCCTTTCAGGAGACATTTGTAAGAACGTCTGAGAAGTTTTTTTTTAGTTGGAACTTTGTGCACAAGTTGGAAAAAGACTCAAAACCTGCCTAATCAAGCCCAGTATTTTCATTGACAACATATGACTTGTATTCTTTGAATGCAGTATTTGTTATTCTTTTGTTGTGTTGTTGCAGTATTTTTTTTTATACTTTTATTGTGCTCTTGCAGTATTTCTTATACTTTTATTGTGTTGTTGCAATATTTTTATATACTTTTATTGTGTTATTGTAGTGCTTTTTATACTTTTACTGTGTTGTTGCAGTATTTTTATTATTTTACTGCATTGCAGTATTTTTTTATACTTTTATTGTGTTGTTGCAGTACTTTTTATACTTTTACTGTGTTGTTGCAGTATTTTTATTATTTTACTGCATTGCAGTATTTTTTATTTTTTTATTGTGTTGTTGCAGCAATATTTATACTTTTATTGTGTTATTGCAGTATTTTTTTATACTTTTATTGTGTTGTTGCAGTATTTTTTATTTTTTTACTGTGTTGTTGCACCATTTTTTAATACCTTTACTGTAATATCCCAGTAATTTTTTTACACTTAAATTGTGTTGTTACAGTATTTCAAATATTATTGATTGTGTTGTTGCAATATTTGTTATACTTTTTCTGTGCCGTTGCAGTATTTTGTATTTTACTGTGTTGTTGCTGTATTTGTATTATTTTACTGTGTTGTTGAAGTATTGTTTATACTTTTATTTTGTTGTTGCAGTATTTTTTTATACTTTTGTGTTGTTTCAGTATTTTTGTACTTTTACTGTGTTGTTGCAGTATTATTCATAGTTTTATTGTGTTGCAGTATTTTGTATTATTTTACCGTGTTGTTGCAGTACTTTTTTATATTTTTACTGTGTTGTTGAAGTATGTTCATAGATTTATTGTGTTGTTGCAGTATTTTTCATACTTTTACTGTGTTGTTGCAGTATTTTCCTGAAGGAGCTGATCAATTACGAGCAGCTGCCAGAGGATGTTGGACACTGCTTTGTCACCTGGGTAAGGCATTATTATTATCATTATCATCATCATCGTAACATTTATTATTATTATTTTCCATAATTTTTACTATTGTTATTACTATCATTATTATTCTTATTATCATGAATATCATTATTTTATTGTTATAATTACTATTATTATTATTTGTATTTTTATAAATATCATTATTATTATCATTATTTTATTATCAGTGTTATTGATATAATTATCATTATTGTTATTACTATCTTTACTATTATTATTACTATATTATTATGTCATTATAATAGTTATCTCTACTATTATTATTACTTTCATTATTATTACTATTTTATCATCATTTAATCATCACTATTATTGTTATAATTACTACTATCATTATTGTTATTTTCATTATTTATATTGTTGTTATCACTACTTTTAATCATTATTATTTTCAGTGTTACTATTATCACCATCAACGTTGTTATTACTTATATTATTATAAGTATTGTCAGTAATATTATTATCAATAGTATTATTAGTAATATTAATATTGGTAATATTAACATTATCATAAGTATTATTATCATCAGTAATTTATTATGATCATTACTTTATTATTATCAATAATATTAGTATTATAATTATCACCTTTAACAATATTATTGGTATAATTTTTAATCACTATATTATGATTATTTATAGTTTTACCATCATTATTTTATGATTATAATTTTTAGTATTCTTGTCATTATTTTTGTGATCCATTTCCATTTTCTACCGCTTGTCAATTTTGGGGTCGCGGGAGGATGGGGTGGGCCAATCTTAGTGTTGCAAATCAACCTATTCCCAAGTGCGTGTCTTTAGAGGTGGGAGGACATGCAAACTCTACACAGAAAGATCCCGAGCCTCGGACTACTCAGGACCTTTGTATTGTGAGGCACATGCAGTAACCCCTGTTGCACCGTGCTGTCCTATTTTTTGTGATAATTATCATTATTTTTAGTATTACTGTAATCATTTATTATCATCCATCCATCCATTTCCTACCGCTTATCCCTTTTTGGGGTTGCTGGAGCCTATCTCAGCTGCATTTGGGCGAAAGGTGGCGTACACCCTGGACAAGTCGCCACCTCATAACAGGGCCAACACAAATTGACAAGACAACATTCGCACTCACATTCACACACAGCGGCCAATTTTAGTGTTGCAAATCAACCTATCCCCAGTTGCATGTCTTTAGAGGTTGAAGGACATGCAAACTCTACACAGAAAGATCCCGAGCCCGGGATTGAATCTCGGACTACTCAGGACCTTCGTATTGTGAGGCACATGCACTAACCCCTGTCGCACCGTGCCCCCCTATTTTTTGTGATAATTATCATTATTTTTAGTATTAGTGTAATCATTTATTATCATGATTATTGTAATTATTGGTGGCAGAGGGGTTAGTGCGTCTGCCTCACAATACGAAGGTCCTGCAGTCCTGGGTTCAATCCCAGGCTCGGGATCTTTCTGTGTGGAGTTTGCATGTTCTCCCCGTGAATGTGTGGGTTCCTCCAGGTACTCCGGCTTTCTCCCGCTTCCAAAGACATGCACCTGGGGATAGGTTGATTGGCAACACTAAATTGGCCCTAGTGTGGGAATGTGAGTGTGAATGTTGTCCGTCTGTCTGTGTTGGCCCTGCGATGAGGAGCCGACTTGTCCAGGGTGTACCCCGCCTTCCGCCCCATTGTAGCTGAGATAGGCGCCAGCGCCCTCCGCAACCCCAAAAGGGAATAAGCGGTGGGAAATGGATGGATGGATGGGTGTAATCATTTATTATCATGATTATTGTAATTATTATTTTTGTCTCTATTATTGTTATTAACATTGTTGTGGTTCCTCCCGCAGGCTGACAAGTTCCACATCTACGTGGATTATTGCAAAAACAAACCCGACTCCAGTCAACTCATTCTGGAACACGCCGGAACTTTCTTTGACGTGAGAACACATCCTTTACTGTGCGAAGACATGAAATACCGTATTTCCTTGAATTGCCGCCGGGGCACTAATTAATTCAAAACCTCTTCTCACTCCTGCGCTTACCAAAGGCATGCGGTAAAAGTAAGCATGCGCTAATTATTTTAAAACCTCTTCTCACTCCGCGCTTACCAAAGGCATGCAGTAAAAAGTTGAGTGTGATGTAAGCTTGGACCTTAAATCCTACTGAATAGCTCTTAATCTTCTTCCCTTTATGCGATTTCAAATTACCGGTATTGAAATCAGCCTCCTCCATTTTGAAAATGAAGACAGGGTAAGTGTCACTTGTGACGTCACGAGTTTGACCAGGCGGTAATACTAAGCATGCGCTAATTATTTTGCGAAGCGAGTTTGACCCGGCAGTAATTCAAGGTAGGCGCATACTATATGCCCTGCGGCAATCCAAGAAAATACGGTATTCTCGATTCAATGATCAAAATAAGAGGTTGTAGTCAGGGGCGTCACTAGACCTAATAGTGTACCGGGGCACACCTGGGGCATTAATAATTCATGTGAGCGTGCAAAGCGCACAAGCAAAAACATTTTTAGCACTTATTTATCATAAAAAATACATAAATAGTGCTTTAAACTATGAAATCATATCAGATTATGTTGTATGGATCTTTGATTAACCACCTGAAATTAACTAATGCATTTGACCTACTTGTGCACTTTTTTACTCCAGACTTCTAAACTGCTACTGGTTAAAGCAAAAAGGAAGAGCAATGAATATTTTTGAAATATATATTGCAGTGATCATCTGCAAATTTAACATCTACAAAAGTAAAACAAAATATAAAGCACCCCTACATCTCTGGGTTATTTTATATTATTTAATTTCCATTTATGGCAATTTGGCTAATCCTATTTCAGATACACAAAACTATAAAATATACACAAAACAATAAAGCCACAGTAGTAGAATAAATGAACTGTCGTGTGTCTGTTCAGGGAATCATTTTCTGAGAAGTAAACTGTGACGTCTCATTTTCATTTTTGCAAAGTGGTCAATCACTCTGGACAGACATGGAAATATTACAGTAACTGTTATACAGTTGACTAGTGGTTCCCAACTGGTGGGTCGTGACATAAAAGTGGATTGTGTGTCATTTTCAGTGAGTCGCAGTCAGATGTGTGCATGAAAAAAAAAAGTTTAGGGAGAAAAAAATCTAATTGTGGCAACAAAACCAGTTATTTTTAGCCATTTTTCTAGTGACTATTGAGTATTTTAGCAGAAGGCAAACCGACTAACAAGTTGGAGGAGGACTCAGGACAGACATGGAAATATATTTTTTAAAAATCTAAATGGGGCAACAAAACCCGATATTTTCAGCCATCTTTCTGAAGACAAATACAGAAATGTTACTATTTTTTCTGGAAACAAAACCAGATGCTTTAGCTGTAGCCATTTTTCTGGTGAAAAAACAAGATTATTTTAGGCAAAGTCACATTGATTAACAAGACAAGTCTACTGTGCTATTTTTCTTTGAAATAAACTTGAATGATTTAAAAATTTGGCTCACGACTTGATGATATGGAAAAATGTTTTTCTTCCTGAAGATAAAGCATTTGAGAAGCACTCAACTCACACATGCTTACTCCTAATCATCATTGATGCAGAACCAGCAGACAATAACCAACATTATGTTTCATGTTCATTGGAAATTCCCCCGACAGCTTGTACAGCAAATGAATATGTTTGTCTTGATACAAGGAATAACGTAAGCTAACTTAGTATCAACTTAAGACAATGATGTTGCCTAGCTAGCTAGGACTTCACTTACATCTCTCATCCCTCGCTTCTTCTCTGCTGCGGGCGAATAACTGTCTTAAATCCATCTAGAAGTTACATTTTGAGTCAAATCAAAATCAAAATATTGTAATAAACAAATTGTTGTTGGCTAACGTCACCTACCTCAAGCAGTGATTCGAATCCCCCCCCCCCCTCTCTCTCTCTGTTTCTCTCTCTCTCTCAACCGAAGTCTCGATCCACACGTGAATAAATTACCATATTAAGTAGCCATGTGCTCACTGTTTCGTGGAGTGAATACAGTAGCAATCAATTACCATATTAAGTAGTATGTGCGCTGTTGTCTATGTTATGTAGACTTAAAACTCAGAAGCGTTTTTTTTTATTGGTAAAATTTTTACTGGGGCACTGCAGATCAACAGTGGGGCGCGTGCCCCACTGAAATATGTCTGGCGACGCCCCTGGTTGTAGTTACCCCTCTTTGCCAGCAGATGCATTATTTCCATATCCCCTGCAATGCGAAGGTGGTCCTTTCATTAGGTACACGCTGCTAAAATGGGTGTGTTTGTGTGTCCAGGACATCCAGCAGCGACGAGGACTCGCCAATTCCATCTCGTCTTACCTCATCAAACCCGTGCAGAGGATCACCAAGTACCAACTGCTGCTGAAGGTACCGGCGTGACGATAACGACGACGATAATAATAATAATTATAATAATAATAACGACTGTCCTCGACTTCCCGGCGGGCAGGAGTTGCTGTCCTGCTGCGAGGAGGGCAAAGGGGAGATCAAAGACGGCCTGGAGGTCATGTTGAGCGTCCCCAAGCGAGCCAACGACGCCATGCACCTGGCCATGCTGGAAGGTACCGAGTCCGGACATCCGCAGGGAGACCAACACTCCCCGAGTAGTTAGTTCCTGGCAAAAGCTATGACGAAAACAATTAAAATTTTATGGAAAACCATCCATCCATTTCCCTACCGCTTATTCCCTTTTGGGGTCGCGGGGGTCGCTGGTGCCTATCTCAGCTATTTAACAAAAATAGTAATGCTATAAAAAAAACAAAGCCGAACTAGCTCGCTGGATAGCTAAGCTAAGCGTCGACTCCTCAATGCTTTCCTTGTAAAACCAGCAAAAAAAACAACAAAATAGCATGTTGAAAAGCTAGCGCTACCATGCTAATGGTGCGTTTAAGGAGGTCGGAATTTCCACGCTCCGTGTCGGAAAATTGTCCCCAACCATCAAATATTTTTTGATTGATTGATTGAAACTTTTATTAGTAGATTGCACAGTTTGGTACATATTCCGTACAATTGACCACTAAATGGTAACACCCGAATACATTTTTCAACTTGTCCACGTTAATCAATTCATGGTACAAATATATACTATCAGCATAATACAGTCATCACACAAGTTAATCATCAGAATATATACATTGAAATATTTATATTATTTAGAATAGAATAGAATATACTTTTATTGTCATTATTGATGTGAACAGGTTCAAAGAACAACAAAACTGGAGCAGATCCCTAAGGCAGTGGTCCCCAACCTTTTTGTATCCGCAGACCGGTCAACGCTTAATGATTTTTATTTTATGTAAGAAATAAAATAAAAGTTGCAATAATAAAATATAAGAATTGATACAAAACTTTCAATAATAAGATAAAATAAAATACAATAAATTACATAAAATGTGCAATAATAAAATAAAACTAAATAAAATATAAGAAATTATATAAAAGGTGTAATAATAAAATATAATATCCGAAACAATATGAAAGGTGAAATAATAAAATAAAATATAAGAAATCATATAAAAGGTGTAATAAGAAATGAATACAAAAGGTGAATTAATAACAGTTAAGACTACTGTATATGTGAATGTGTTCCACACAGTAAGTGCCTGGTACTCTCTGCAGTTGAGAGGCGTCGATTACAGCGTCTTACATTCCCTTGCAGGTTTCGAGGAGAACTTGGAGGTTCAGGGCGAGCTGATCCTGCAGGACAGTTTCCAGGTGTGGGACCCGCGCTCCCTCATCCGAAAGGGGCGGGACCGACACCTCTTCCTGTTCGAGTTCTCTCTGGTCTTCAGCAAGGAATTCAAGGACTCATCCGGAAGAACCAAATATCAATACAAACACAAACTACTGGTGAGTGCAGTACACCGACCAGCAGGGGGCAGTAGTGTGTACTTTGGCCCTTCAGTCCACTTCCACACACTCCTTTTTTATTGACACTTTATAAGGTCATTTCACAGCCGTACCCCTTTAATCATACTTTATACCTTGTGTGACACATGCTAACTTTTTTTTGCAATTTTTTCCAATCATTTACACCATAGTCATATAACTTGGTACTTGATATACCATATTTCCTTGAATTGCCGCAGAGCATATAGTATGTGCCTGCCGGGTCAAACTCGCTTCCCAAAATAATTATTGCATGCTTAGTATTACCACCTGGTCAAACTCGTGAGGTCACGAGTGACACTTCCCCTGTCATCATTTTCAAAATGGAGGAGGCTGATTTCAATACCGGTAATTTGAAACCGCATAAAGGGAAGAAGATTAAGAGCTATTCAATAGGATTTAAGGTCCAAGCTTACATCACACTCACATTTTTACTGCATGCCTTTGGTAAGTGCAGGAGTGAGAAGAAGTTTTATATCTATTAGCAGCCTGGCGGCAATTCAAGGAAATGCGGTATGCTAACTGTTAACATGCTAACATTAGTTTTCAAGCATGCTAACTTTTAAAGCTAATTTCACAGCCACAAACCTTAGTATCATACCGTATAACATGCTAGACAGTTAGCATGCTAACTTTAAGTTGCTGTTTTTTCAACGATTTACCACATAGTCATATACAGTAACTTGGTACCTGATATAAGCTAATTGTTAGCATGCTAGCATTTGCATGCAAGCATGCTAACTATTCAAATTAATTTCACAGCCATACACCTTTAATCATACTGTATAACTTTTGTGACACATGCTAAGGTTTTTTTGTTGCTATTTTTCCAACCATTTACCCCATAGTCATATATAACTTGGTACTTAGTATATGCTTACTGTTAAAATGCTACCATTAGCATGCTAACTTTTAAAGCTAATTGTAAATCCATACACCTTTAATCATACCGTATAACTTGTGTGACACATGCTAACTATTACCATGCCAACTTTTATTTTGATATTTTTCCAACCATTTACCTTTTTTGAACCATTTACCACATAGATATACAACTTTGTACTTGATAAATGCTAACTGTTAACATGCTATCATTAGGATGCTAACTTTTGAAGCTTAGCCACACACCTTAAAATCATACTGTATAATTTAGGTGACACATGATAACTTTGTTTTGCTATTTTTTCAACCATTTACCACATAGTCATATACATTTGTGCTTGATAAATGCTAACTGTTAACATGCCATCATTGGCATGCTAGCATACTAACTTTTAAAGCTGATTTCACAGCCACACACCTTAGAATCATACTGTATAACTTAAGTGGCACATGCTAACTGTTAAAGTGCTAATTTAATTTTAGAAAATTTTTCAAACATTTAACCTGTAGTCCTAGTTGGTGTGTCAATATTCTATTAGTTTTCATTTTTGCTGCTTTAGCTTTCATCACGATCAATCAACTTAGCTCCAATTTAACACCCAAAATCTTAGATGAGAAGCCAAAACCGCATTGGAAATTTTTTTTAAATAATACTAAATCAAATATTATTTCACTCGTATGCCATTTGTTTAATGATTATTATTTTTATTTGTTTTTATTTTATTGATTTATTCTTTTTCTTTTTTGATTTTTATCTGATTGTTTTTGATGTTTGCAGACGTCAGAGTTGGGGGTGACGGAGCACATCGAAGGCGACCCGTGTAAATTTGCTCTCTGGGCCGGAAGGACGCCCTCGTCTGACAACAAGACGGTGCTGAAGGCAAGTAGATGATGGACAATAACGCACATGCAAAATTATCCCAAAACTTTAACATGTTAGCTTTTTAGCATGGATCAGTTTGACTGGGGAACGGTTTGAATCGGTTGTCATGAGCATGTTACTTGTATATAATATGATACTTGGCGGCTGTTAACTCTTTTAGCATGTTAATATGCTAACATTAGAATTCTATATTTTGAGTTAAGTTTACAGATATACGCCCCCGAGTCCAATATTTTATTGCTCACAGGCTGTTGGCATCCATCAAGTACTAAAATGTATGACTCTGAAGAGTACAACGGCAAAACTTGCTAAAGAATGAAGTTAGCCAAAAATGATAGCAAGTTAGCTTTTTAGTAAGGAGCATTTTGACTTTGAAACGGTTTGGAATCTGTAGACATAAGCATGCTATACTTTTTTAGCAAGTTTTACAGGTACGATAGACACCTCAGAGTAATATATCTTGATACTTGATGCATGCTAGCTTTTAGCATGTTAACATGTTAAAATTAGCATGTTAGTTGTTTAGTTAATTTTACAGGTGTACACCTCAGAGTCAAATATGTTGTTATTTCACACATGCTGTTAGCAGCCATCAAGTAATCAAATGTATGACTCAAGCGTACACCCGCGAAATTAGCTGAAATAGCCGACATGTTAACCGTGTGTATGCGTCAAGTACCAAAATATATGACTGTGAGGTTTATACCTGTAAAGTTTGCCAAAAACGTTACCAAGTTGGCTTTAGCATTCTAGGTTTTTAGTTAATTTTACAGGTGTACACCTCAGCTCTTTGAGCTGCCACCTTATCGTGGTGGAGGAGTTTGCGTGTCCCAATGATCCTAGGAGCTATGTTGTCCGGGGGCTTTATGCACCCTGGTAGGGTCCCCCAAGGCAAACAGGTTCTAGGTGAGGGATCAGACAAAGAGCAGCTCGAAGACCATTATGAAGAAGAAAAAGCATGGACCCAGATTTCCCTCGCCCGGACCCGGGTCACCGGGGCCCCCCTCTGGAGCCAGGCCCGGAGGTGGGGCACGATGGCGAGCGCCTGGTGGCCGGGCCTGTTCCCATGGGGCCCGGCCGGGCACAGCCCGAAGAGGCAACGTGGTTCACCCCTCCAATGGGCTCACCACCCATAGCAGGGGCGATAGAGGTCGGGTGCAATGTGAGCTGGGCGGCAGCCGAAGGCAGGGCACTTGGCGGTCCGATCCTCGGCTACAAAAGCTAGCTCTTGGGACGTGGAACGTCACCTCACTGGGGGGGAAAGAGCCTGAGCTAGTGCGCGAAGTCGAGAAGTTCCGGCTGGATATAGTCGGACTCACTTCGACGCACAGCAAGGGCTCTGGAACAACTTATCTCGAGAGGGACTGGACCCTCTTCCACTCTGGCGTTGCCGGCAGTGAGAGGCGACTGGCTGGGGTGGCAATTCTTGTTGCCCCCCGGCTCAAAGCCTGCACTTTGGAGTTCAACCCGGTGGACGAAAGGGTAGCCTCCCTCCGCCTTCGGGTGGGTCCTGACTGTTGTTTGTGCTTACGCACCAAGCATCAGTTCAAAGTACCCACCCTTTTTGGGAACACTCGAGAGAGTACTGGAAAGTGGTCCCCCAGGTGATTCCCTTGTCCTACTGGGGGACTTCAACGCTCACGTTGGCAACGACAATGACACTCGGGTGAAGAGAGAGGCGGAGCTTTCTACCGATCACCACCTGGTGGTGAGTTGGCTGCGATGGTGGGGGAGGATGCCGGACAGACCTGGGAGGCCCAAACGCATTGTGAGGGTCTGCTGGGAACGTCTGGCAGAGTCTCCTGTCAGAGAAAGTTTCAATTCCCACTTCCGGAAGAACTTTGAACATATCACGAGGGAGGTGCTGGACATTGAGTCCGAGTGGACCATGTTCCGCACCTCTATTGTCGAGGCGGCTGATCGGAGCTGTGGCCGCAAGGTAGTTGGTGCCTGTCGGGGTGGCAATCCTAAAACCCCTTGGTGGACACCAGCGGTGAGGGATACCATCAAGCTGAAGAAGGAGTCCTATCGGGTCCTTTTGGCTCATAGGACGCCAGAGGCAGTGGACAGGTACCGACAGGCCAAGCGGTGTGCAGCTTCAGTGGTCGCGGAGGCAAAAACTCGGACATGGGAGGATTTCGAGGAAGCCATGGAAAACGACTTCCGGACGTCTTCGAAGCCATTCTGGACCACCGTCCGACGCCTCAGGAAGGGGAAGCAGTGCACTATCAACACCGTGTATGGTGCGGATGGTGTTCTGCTGACCTCAACTGCGGATGTTGTGGATAGGTGGAAGGAATACTTCGAAGACCTCCTCAATCCCACCAACACGTCTTCCTATGAGGAAACAGTGCCTGGGGAATCTGTGGTGGACTCTCTTATTTTTGGGACTGAGGTCGCTGAGGTAGGTAAAAAGCTCCTCGGTGGCAAGGCCCCAGGGGTGGATGAGGTCCGCCAGGAGATCCTTAAGGCTCTGGATGCTGTGGGGCTGTCTTGGTTTACAAGACTCTGCAGCATCGCGTGGACATTGGGGGCGATACCTCTGGATTGGCAGACCGGGGTGGTGGTTCCTCTCTTTAAGAAGGGGGACCGGAGGGTGTGTTCCAACTATCGTGGGATCACACTCCTCAGCCTTCCCCGTAAGGTTTATTCAGGTGTACTGGAGAGGAGGCTACGCCGGATAGTCGAACATCGCATTCAGGAGGAACAGTGTGGTTTTCGTCCTGGTCATGGAACTGTGGACCAGCTCTATACTCTCGGCAGGGTTCTTGAGGGTGCATGGGAGTTTGCCCAACCAGTCTACATGTGCTTTGTGGACTCGGAGAAGGCATTCGACCGTGTCCCTCGGGAAGTCCTGTGGAGAGCGCTCGTAGAGTATGGGGTATCGGACTGTCTTATTGTGGCGGTCCGCTCCCTGTACGATCAGAGCCAGAGCTTGGTCCGCATTGCCGGCAGTAAGTCGGACACTTTCCAGTGAGCATTGGACTCCGCCAAGGCTGTCGTTTGTCACCGATTCTGTTCATAACTTTTATGGACAGAATTTCTAGGCGCAGTCAAGGCGTTGAGGGGTTACGGTTTGGTGACCGCAGGATTAGGTCTCTGCTTTTTGCAGATGATGTGGTTCTGATGGCTTCATCTGACCGGGATCTTCAGCTCTCACTGGATCGGTTCGCAGCCGAGTGTGACGCGACCGGAATGAGAATCAGCACCTCCAAGTCAGAGTCCATGGTTCTCGCCCGGAAAAGGGTGGAATGCCATCTTGGTGTTGGGGAGGAGACCCTGCCACAAGTGGAAAAGTTCAAGTACCTAGGAGTCTTGTTCACGAGTGAGGGAACAGTGGATCGTGAGATCGACAGGCGGATCGGTGCGGCGTCTTCAGTAATGCGGACGTTGTACCGATCCGTTGTGGTGAAGAAGGAGCTGAGCCGGAAGGCAAAGCTCTCAACTTACCGGTCGATCTACGTTCTCATCCTCACCTATGGTCATGAGCTTTGGGTCATGACCGAAAGGATAAGATCACGGGTACAAGCGGCCGAATGGAGTTTCCTCCGCCGTGTGGCGGGGCTCTCCCTTAGAGATAGGGTGAAAAGCTCTGCCATCCGGGAGGAACTCAAAGTAAAGCCGCTGCTCCTTCACATCGGGAGGAGCCAGATGAGGTGGTTCGGGCATTTGGTCAGGTTGCCACCCGAACGTGTCCCTAGAGAGGTATTTAGGGCACGTCCAACCGGTAGGAGGCCACGGGGAAGACCCAGGACACGTTGGGAAGACTTTGTCTCCCGGTTGGCCTGGGAACGCCCCGGGATCCCCCGGGAAGAGCTAAACGAAGTGGCTGGGGAGAGGGAAGTCTGGGTTTCCCTGCTTAGGCTGTTGCCCCTGCAACCCGACCTCGGATAAGCGGAAGAAGATGGATGGATGGATGGATGGACCTCAGAGTCAAATATTTTGTTATTTCACACATGCTGTTAGCAGCCATCAAGTAATCAAATGTATGACTCAAGCGTACACCCGCAAAATTAGCTGAAATAGCCGACATGCTAACAGTGTGTATGCGTCAAGTACCAAAATATATGACTGTGAGGTTCATACCTGTAAAGTTTGCCAAAAACGTTAGCAAGTTGGCTTTAGCATGCTACTTTTTTAGTTAATTTTACAGGTGTACACCTCAGAGTCAAATATGTTGTTATTTCACACATGCTGTTAGCAGCCATCAAGTAATCAAATGTATCACTCAAGCATACATCTGCGAAATTAGCTGATATAGCCGACATGCTAACAGTGTGTATGCGTCAATTACCAAAATGTATGACTGTGAGGTTTATACCTGTAAAGTTAGCCAAAAACGTTTGCAAGTTAGCTTTTTATTTCATTTTGACTTTGGAACGGTTTGAATCTGTGCACACTAGTCAGTGGCCTATTGGTTAGAGTGTCCGCCCTGAGATCGGTAGGTTGTGTGTTCAAATCCTGGCCGAGTCATACCAAAGACAATAAAAATCGGACTCATTCCTGCTTGGCACTCAGCATCAAGGGTTGGAATTGGGGGTTAAATCACCAAAAATGATTCCCGGGCGCGGCACCACTGCTGCCCTCTGCTCCCCTCACCTCCCAGGGGGTGATCAAGGGTGATGGGTCAAATGCAGGGAATAATTTCGCCACACCAAGAGTTTGTGTGACATTCATTGGTACTTTAACTTTAACATTATTAACGTATTTTAATGTTAGCATTCTAAAATTTGCACGGTAGCTTTTTAGGTAATTTTACAGACGTACATGTCAGAGTCAAATATTGTGATATGTGATGTATGTTAACTCTTAGCATGTTAACAATAGCATGCTAGCGTTTTTAGCTAATTTTATCACCTAGAGGCATGTATTTTGTTATGATATGCACGTTTACATTAGCATGCTATTTTATTAGTGAATTTCACAGGTGTACACCTCAGAGACAAATATTTTTGTTATTTCTCACATGCTGTTAGCATCCATTAAGAACCAAAATATACGACCCCAATTAGTATACCTGCAGAATGAGCTAAAATAGTTAGTGTTAGTGTGGGCCAACTCCCAAAAGAGGTCTATACCTGTGAAGTTAGCTTCGAGAGTTAACATGCCGGCAATGGACTACACCGTATGTATGGAACATGGATGTTATGTAACGCATGGCTTGCTGCCGGTGGTGCAGGCGTCGGGTGTGGAGGCCAAGCAGGAGTGGATCAAGAACATCAGGGAGGTGATCCAGGAGAGAATGACCCACCTGAAGGGGGCGCTGAAAGAGCCCGTTCAGCTGCCAAAGACGGCGGCACTCGCCAAACCTCGGAACACCGCCAAGAGGTGACGCTTTCATTTTGCAAAATACCCTTTCGAAAACAATTACAACTGCACCATTTTAGGAAATTTCTTAAAATTTCTGTTTTGTTTTGAGTTTTTTTTGTTTTTCCCTGCTCAAAAATACAAGGCTGATTGAAAAATTTCACTTAGCAAAATAATTTTTATGTTAATACACAAAAAAAGTCTCAAGAGACATGCTATAAAATAAGTCGGCCATTTTGGTTGAAAGCGTTTTTGTTTTTTTAGTATCGGCCACCGATCAGTATCGACCCATATTCAAAGAAAGGTATGTGATTGCCTTGACGATTAATCACGATTAATGCAGATTAATGGCGACTAACGCCGATTAATGCAGAATAACAGCCATCAGACTGTGTAATGCATAGGTTCATTCTTGACTGCACTTAAAAGTAGAATATATGTATAATATATTTATATTATTCACATGTGAATAATCCATCCATCTTTCCATCCATCGCGGGGGCAACAGCCTAAGCAGAGAAACCCAGACTTCCCTCTCCCCAGCCACTTCGTCTAGCTCTTCCCGGGGGATCCCGAGGCGTTCCCAGGCCAGCCGGGAGACATAGTCTTCCCAACGTGTCCTGGGTCTTCCCCGTGGCCTCCTACCGGTTGGACGTGCCCTAAACACCTCCCTAGGGAGACGTTCGGGTGGCATCCGGACCAGATGCCCGAACCACCTCATCTGGCTCCTCTCTATGTGAAGGAGCTGTGGCTTTACTTTGAGTTCCTCCCGGATGGCAGAGCTTTTCACCCTATCTCTAGGGGAGAGCCCTGCCACACGGCGGAGGAAACTCATTTCGGCCGCTTGTACCCGTGATCTTATCCTTTCGGTCATGACCCAAAGCTCACGACCATAGGTGAGGATGGGAACGTAGATCGACCGGTAAATTGAGAGCTTTGCCTTCCGACTCAGCTCCTTCTTCACCACAACGGATCGGTACAACCTCCGCATTACTGAAGAGGCCGCACCGATCCGCCTGTCGATCTCACGATCCACTCTTCCCTCACTCGTGAACAAGACTCCTAGGTACTTGAACTCCTCCACTTGGGGCAGGGTCTCCTCCCCAACCCGGAGATGGCATTCCACCCTTTTCCGGGCGAAAACCATGGACTCGGACTTGGACGTGCTGATTCTCATTCCGGTCGCTTCACACTCGGCTGCAAACCGATCCAGTGAGCGCTGAAGATCCCGGTCAGATGAAGCCATCAGGACCACATCATCTGCAAAAAGCAGAGACCTAATCCTGCGGTCACCAAACCGGAACCCCTCAACGCCTTGACTGCGCCCTAGAAATTCTGTCCATAAAAGTTATGAACAGAATTGGTGACAAACCACAGCCTTGGCGGAGTCCAACCCTCACTGGAAATGTGTTCGACTTACTGCCGGCAATGCGGACCAAGCTCTGTCACTGATCGTACAGGGAGCGGACCGCCATAATAAGACAGTCCGATACCCCATACTCTCTGAGCACTCCCCACAGGACTTCCCGAGGGACACGGTCGAAGGCCTTCTCCAAGTCCACAAAGCACATGTAGACTGGTTGGGCAAACTCCCATGCACCCTCAAGAACCCTGCCGAGAGTATAGAGCTGGTCCACAGTTCCACGACCAGGACAAAAACCACACTGTTCCTCCTGAATCCGAGGTTCGACTATCCGGCGTAGCCTCCTCTCCAGTACACCTGAATGAACCTTACGGGGAAGGCTGAGGAGTGTGATCCCACGATAGTTGGAACACACCCTCCGGTCCCCCTTATTAAAGAGAGGAACCACCACCCCGGTCTGCCAATCCAGAGGTACCACCCCCGATGTCCACGCGATGCTGCAGAGTCTTGTCAACCAAGACAGCCCCACAGCATCCAGAGCCTTAAGGAACCCCGGGCGGATCTCTTCACCTTGCCACCGAGGAGCTTTTTAACTACCTCAGCGACCTCAGTCCCAGAAATAGGAGAGTCCACCACAGATTCCCCAGGCACTGCTTCCTCATAGGAAGACGTGTTGGTGGGATTGAGGAGGTCTTCGAAGTATTCCTTCCACCTATCCACAACATCCGCAGTTGAGGTCAGCAGAACACCATCCGCACCATACACGGTGTTGATAATGCACTGCTCCCCCTTCCTGAGGTGGCGGATGGTGGTCCAGAATCGCTTCGAAGCCGTCCGGAAGTCGTTTTCCATGGCTTCCCCGAACTCTTCCCATGTCCGAGTTTTTGCCTCCGCGACCGCTGAAGCTGCGCACCGCTTGGCCTGTCGGTACCTGTCCACTGCCTCCGGAGTCCTATGAGCCTATTATTAAAGTAGTACATATTAAAATATTATAATAGTACATATAGACTCAATGTCCAGCACCTCCCTCGTGACATGTTCGAAGTTCTTCCGGAGGTGGGAATTGAAACTTTCTCTGACAGGAGACTCTGCCAGACGTTCCCAGCAGACCCTCACAATGCGTTTGGGCCTCCCAGGTCTGTCCGGCATCCTCCCTCACGATCGCAGCCAACTCAGCACCAGGTGGTGATCGGTAGAAAGCTCCGCCCCTCTCTTCACCCGAGTGTCCAAAACATAAGGCCGCAAATCCGATGACAGAACTACAAAGTCGATCATGGAACTGCGGCCTAGGGTTTCCTAGTGCCAAGTGCACATATGGACACCCTTATGTTTAAACATGGTGTTTGTAATGGACAAACTGTGACGAGCACAAAAGTCCAATAACAAAACACCACTCGGGTTCAGATCCGGGCAGCCATTCTTCCCAATCACGCCTCTCCAGGTTTCACTGTCGTTGCCAACATGAGCGTTGAAGTCCCCCAGTAGGACAAGGGAGTCACCCGGGGGAGCACTTTCCTGTACTCACTCGAGTGTACCCAAAACGAGTGGGTACTCTGAACTGCTGTTTGGTGCGTAAGCACAAACAACAGTCAGGACCCGTCCCCCCACCCGAAGGCGGAGGGAGGCTACCCTTTCGTCCACCGGGTTGAACTCCAACGTACAGGCTTTAAACCGGGGGGCAACCAGAATTGCCACCGCAGCCCGTCGCCTCTCACTGCCGGCAACGCCAGAGTGGAAGAGGGTCCAGTCCCTCTCCAGAGAAGTGGTTCCAGAACCCTTGCTGTGCGTCGAAGTGAGTCCGACTATATCTAGCCGGGACTTCTCCACTTCGCGCACTAGCTCAGGCTCTTTCCCCCCCAGTGAGGTGACGTTCCACGTCCCAAGAGCAAGCTTCTGTAGCCGAGGATCGGACCGCCAAGTGCCCTGCCTTCGGCTGCCGCCCAGCTCACATTGCACCCTACCTCTATGGCCCCTGCTATGGGTGGTGAGCCCATTGGAGGGGTGACCCACGTTGCCTCTTCGGGCTGGGAACAGGCCCGGCCACCAGGCGCTCGCCATCGTGCCCCACCTCCGGGTCTGGCTCCAGAGGGGGGCCCCGGTGACCCGCGTCCGGGCAGGGGAAATCTGGGTCCATGTTTTGTCTTCTTCATAGAGGTCTTCGAGCTGCTCTTTGTTTGATCCCTCACCTAGAACCTGTTTGCCTTGGGAGACCCTCCCAGGGGGCATAAAGCCCCCGGACAACATAGCTCCTAGGATCATTGGGACACGCAAACTCCTCCACCACGATAAGGTGGCAGCTCAGAGAGGAGTATGATGTGAATAATGCTGTATAGTATTTATTGTCTACTGTGAGCAAACTGTGGTGCTGAATATCCCCTGGGGATCAATATAGTACTTACTTTATTCTGTTCTATTCTATTCTATTCTATTCTATACTATTAACGCATATTCTTGCAGATTACGGCGATCATTCAGATTAATGGCGATTATTGCAGATTATTGGTGATTAACGCAGATCAATCCAAGTAAATGCCGATTAATGCAGATTAATGCCAATTCATGCAGATTAATGCCGATTAATGCATATTGGCGATTCATGCAGAATAAAGCAGATTAATTCTGATCCATCCAGATCAATGGTGATTAAAGCAGATTAATGGCGATTAATGCCAATTCATGCAGATTATTGGCGAATAATGCCGAATCATGCAGATTAATACCGATTATTGCATATTATTGGTGATTAATCCCGATTAATGCCAATTAATGCAGAATAATGCAGGTAATTGCGATTAATGTAGATTAATGCAGATGAATGTTGATTGATGTTGATTCATGCAGTTTAATACCGATCAATGCATATTATTGGTGGTTAATCCCGATTAAGGCCAATTAATGCAGAATAAAGCAGGTTGAAGGCGATTAATGCATAATAATGCAGATGAATGGCGGTTAATGTCGATTTATGCAGATTACTATCGATAAATGCAGAATAATGCAGATTAATGCCGATTCATGCAGATTAATGGCGATCAATGCAAAATAATGCAGATTAATGGCGATTCATGCAGATTAATACCGATTAATGCGTATTATTGGTGATGAATCCCGATTAATGCCATTATTGCAGAATAAAGCAGGTTAATTGCGATTAATGCAGAATAATGCAGATGAATGGCGATTGGTGTTGATTCATGCAGATTAATACCGGTTAATGCATATTAATGGTAATTAATGCAGATTAATGGCAATTAATGCTGATTCATGTGATTAATACCGCATAATGCATATTATTGGCCATTAATCCCGATTAATGCAATTTAATGCAGATTAATGCAGAATATGCCGATTCATGCAAATTAATCCTGATTCATGCAGATTATTGCGGATTAATGCATATTTTTGCCGATTAATACCGATTAATGCCGATTCATGAAGATTAATGCAGATTAATGGCGATTAATGCCTATTATAGCATATTATTGGCGATTAATGCTGATTAATGGGGATTAATGCTGATTAATGCATATTATTGGCGATTATGACGATTATTGGCGATTAATGCCTGTTAATGGTGATCCCTTGTAGGACACTGTATTCATCTTAAGTCTGCCGGCTGACAAGCTAGCAGCTAATTATGTGTCTCCATACACAGTGTGGAGCACTTCACTAAATTAATAATAATCTCTTCCATTACCGCAGATAAAATGCATTTCTTAGTATTTTAAATATCAATTTAAAGTGTATTATCACTGGAGGATGACATGTTACACATCAAAAAATAAAAAATAAATAACGCCAGCTCGTGAAACGTGTTTGTTCAGGGACGGAGGCGAAGACGGAGACAGCCAAGGGGACGGCGGCAGCCAGCCGGACACCATCTCCATCGCCTCCAGAACCTCGCAGAACACCGTGGACAGCGACAAGGTAGGCAGCGCTAAAGCAGTGCTCCTCAAACAGAGGCGTTGTTACATGTGTGTGAGGGGGTTGCGGGGGGTAGGGGGGGTGTGAGTTAACTTTCACTTCAGGGGAGTGTGAGAGGCAATACCGTAAACCTTGACGAACATAAATTAATAAACTTTCACTTCTTGGGGGCGTGAGAGGCAATCGTGTAATAGCCTATATCTTGACACACATACATTAATAAACTTTCACTTCTGGGGGGCGTGAGAGGCAATCGTGTAATAGCCTATATCTTGACACACATAGATTAATAAGCTTTAATTTTTGGGGGTGTGTGAGAGGCAATAGCGTATATTTTGGCACAGATTAATGAATAAACTTTCACTTCAGTGGGAACGTGAGAGGCAATACCGTAAATCTTGACGAACATAAATCAATAAACTTTCACTTCTGGGGGGCGTGAGAGGCAATCGTGTAATAGCCTATATCTTGACACACATACATTAATAAACTTTCTTTGTTGGGGGTGTGTGAGAGGCAATAGCGTATATCTTGGCACAGATTAATGAATAAACTTTCACTTCAGTGGGAATGTGAGAGGCAATACCGTAAATCTTGACGGACATAAATTAATAAACTTTCCCTTCTGGGGGGCGTGAGAGGCAATCGTGTAATAGCCTATATCTTGACACACATAAATTAATAAACTTTCACTTCTGGGGGGCGTGAGAGGCAATCGTGTAATAGCCTATATTTTGACACACATACATTAATAAACTTTGATTTTTGGCGGTGCGTGAGAGGCAATAGCCTATATCTTGGCACAGATTAATGAATAAACTTTCACTTCAGTGGGAACGTGAGAGGCAAAAGCATAATAGGGTAAATCTTGACACATAACTTAATAAACTTTCACTTCTGGAGTGGCGTGAGAAGCAATATCGTAGTAATATATATATATTGGCACAGATAAATGAACACACTTTCACTTCAAGAGGGCGTGAGAGGCAATCGTGTAATAACATTTATAGTGCCACAGATAAATGCATAAACTTTCACTTCTGGGAGGCGTGAGAGGCAATAGAGTAATAGTGTATATCTTGACACACATACATTAATAAACTTTAATTTTTGGGGGGCCTTGAGAGGCAATACCGTATATTTTGGCACAGATAAATGAATAAACTTTCCCTTCAGTGGGGCGTGAGAGGCAATAACTGGTATAGCTCGGTTGGTAGATGGCTGTGCCAGCAATTTGAGGGTTCCAGGTTTGATCCCCGCTTCCGCCATCTTAGTCACTGCTGTTGCGTCCTTGGGCAAGACACTTTACCCACCTGCTCCTAGTGCCACCCACACTGGTTTAAATATAACTTAGATATTGGGTCTCACTATGTAAAAGCGCTTTGAGTCACTAGAGAAAAGCGCTAGTGATTTAGGGCTATATAAGTAAACATTGATTGATTGATTGATTGATTGACTTCACTTCACTAATACGTTGGCACAGATAAATGAATAAACTTTCACTTCAGGGGGGGCGTGAGAGGCAATACCATATATATTGGCACAGATAAATATATACATTTTCACATCAGGGGCGCGTGAGAGGCAATAGCATATAGCTTGGCACAGATCAATGAATACACTTTCACTTTAGGGGAGCGTGAGAGGCAATAGCGTAATAGCATATATATTGGCACAGATAAATGAACAAACTTTCACTTCGGGGGGGCGTGAGAGGCAATAGCGTATAGCCTGACACAGATAAATGAATTAACTTTCACTTCAGGGAAGCGTGAGAGGCAATGGCGTAAATCTTGAAACAGATGAATAAATAAACTTTTACTTCAGAGAGGACATGAAGGGCAATAAATAGCGTAATAGCTTTTATCCTGGCACAGATAAATGAATCAACTTTCACTTCAGGGGAGGCGTGAGAGGCAATAGCGTATATGTTGGCACAGATAAATGAATAAACTTTTACTTCAGGGGGGCGTGAGAGGAAAAAGCGTATAGCTTGGCACAGACAAATGAATACACTTTCACTGCTAGAGGGGCGTGAGAGGCAATAGCGTAAATCTTGACACACATAAATTAATACATTTTTATTTCTGGGGGGCGTGAAAGGCAATGGCGTAAATCTTGACACACAAATTAATTAACTTTCACTTCTGGGGGGGTGTCAGAGACAATAGCGTAATAGTGTATTGGCACAGATAAATGAACACATTTTCACTTCAGGCGGGGCGTGAGAGGCAATAGCGTATAGCTTGGCACATTTAAATGAATAAACTTTCACTTCAGAGGAGCGTGAGAGGTAATAGCGTATATATTGGCACGGATAAATGAATAAACTTTCACCTTGGGGGGGCGTGAGAGACAATAGCATATAACTTGGCACAGATAAATTAAATAACTCACTTCAGGGAAGTGTTAGAGGCAATAGTGTAAATCTTGACACATGAATAAATAAACTTTCACTTCTGGGGGGGCGTGAGAGGCAATAGTGAATGACTTGACGCACACAGATATTTAAATGAACATTATTTTCTCTCAGTGTGAGAGGCAATATTGTATACCTTGACAAAGATAAATTAGTAAACATTCACCTCAGGGTGGGCTTGAGAGGCAAGAGTGTAATAGCGTATATCTTGACATACATACATTAATAAACTTTCACTTTTGGGGGGAGCGTGAGAGGCAATAGCGTATAACTTGACACAGATAAATAAACAAAAAACGGGGCGCAAACAAATTGTCCCCCTAGAAAAATGTAACTGTGAGGAAGTTCCAAACAGGCCCTTTTATGCAGTGATAGCATCTTTTGTGTTAGAAAAAAAAAAGTTGGTTACCCTGGGGTGGCGTGTCAAAACATGATTGAGATCTGCGCTAGAGATACATTCATGCTAATGATAAGTTAATTGTGAAATTAGACAATGAAGTTGTACTTATCTTGGCGATGAGCTGCTCACTAGCAAGGGCGTACGTGTGTGTGTGTGTCTGCGTTTAAACATAAAAATATGTTTATACAAATAACTTATAACAGGCTGATCTTTAAAAGTATATATTAAGTTTAGTCTTTATCAAAAATAAATGCAACATAGCCAATTATGCAAATTCTACAATGACGTCGATCACGCCACCTCACCTCCTGGCCACACCCCCGCTGCTCACAAACTGACTGCCGGTCAGTGGTAAACAAAGTTGTAATAGTTGTTCCTCTGGAGCAACAGGTGACATGTGATTGATCTTTGTACTAGAGAGGAGCTCTCAGTGATGCATTCCCAAATGCTTCAATGTTCTTCTGGAAGTCAATTTCTATAGCAAGCATGCGGCAAAACCCTAAAAGGGACACTTTTTCTTTGGAGTTTGGTGTAGGGCTGCTTTTGTAGGTTTTGATGTTCTGTCGCTGCTTCTGCTGAAATTGGACACAGTATGCAGCATGAGACAAGACTTGCTAATTTACACACACACACACACACACACACACACACACACACACACACACACAGATGTCAAGCATGGCCTCCCTCTGTGGCGTTACACAGTGTGGCCTTTTCATTGAGCAACCTCACGCCCACTTACTGCTCGGCCCTTAAATGTCACTGTCACACACAATATGAACAGACACACACACACACACACACACACACACACACACATGCACGCACACACAAACTGTTTGTGACGTATATCTCTGCCTGAATGATGAAGTCTTTGTTTACACAAAAGTATGTATTTGATGAATTCTGCATACATATATTTATTAGGCATATATATATATATATATATATATATATATATATATATATATATTTGTGTGTGCGCGCGTGTATATGTGTGTGTGTGTATATGTGTGTGTGTGTGTGTGTGTATATATATATATATATGTATTTATACATATATATGTGTGTATATGTATGTATATATATATATATATATATATATATATATATATATATATACATATACATATGTAGAGTTTTAACTTGCACTCACAGATGTAGCGACCAACTGTAGTTACTGACATTGGTTTTATAAAGTGTTCCTGAGCCCATGTGGTGATATCCTTTACACACTGATGTCGGTTTTTGATCCAGTACCGCCTGAGGGATTAAAAGTCCGTAATATCATCGCTTACGTACAGTGATTTCTCCAGATTCTCTGAACTTTTTGATGATTTTACGGACCGTAGATGGTAAAATCCCTAAATTCCTTGCAATAGCTCGTTGAGAAATGTTGTTCTAAAACTGTTCAACAATTTACTTACAAAGTGGTGACCCTCACCCCATCCTTGTTTGAGAATTACTTTGCATTTCATGGAAGCTGCTTTTACACCCAATCATCAATCAATCGATAAATCAATGTTTACTTATATAGCCCTAAATCACTAGTGTCTCAAAGGGCTGCACAGACCACCACAACATCCTCGGTAGGCCCACATAAGGGCAAGGAAAACTCACACCCAGTGGGACATTGGTGACAATAATGACCCAGTGGGACGTCGGTGACAATGATGACTATGAGAACCTTAGAGAGGAGGAAAGCAATGGATGTCGAGCGGGTCTAACATGATACTGTGAAAGTTCAATCCATAATCGATCCAACACAGTCGCGAGAGTCCAGTCCAAAGAGGATCCAACGCAGCAGCGAGAGTCCCGTTCACAGCGGAGCCAGCAGGAAACCATCCCAAGCGGAGGCGGACCAGCAGCGCAGAGATGTCCCCAGCCGATACACAGGCGAGCAGTACATGGCCACCGGATCGGACCGGACCCCCTCCACAAGGGAAAGTGGGACATAGAAGAAAAAGAAAAGAAACGGCAGATCAACTGGTCTAAAAAGGGAGTCTATTTAAAGGCTAGAGTATACAAATGAGTTTTAAGGTGAGACTTAAATGCTTCTACTGAGGTGGCATCGCAAACTGTTACCGGGAGGGTATTCCAGAGTACTGGAGCCCGAACGGAAAATGCTCTATAGCCCGCAGACTTTTTTTGGGCTTTGGGAATCACTAATAAGCCGGAGTCCTTTGAACGCAGATTTCTTGCCGGGACATATGGTACAATATAATCGGCAAGATAGGATGGAGCTAGACCGTGTAGTATTTTATACGTAAGTAGTAAAACCTTAAAGTCACATCTTAAGTGCACAGGAAGCCAGTGCAGGTGAGCCAGTACAGGCGTAATGTGATCAAACTTTCTTGTTCTTGTCAAAAGTCTAGCAGCCGCATTTTGTACCAACTGTAATCTTTTAATGCTAGACATGGGGAGACCCGAAAATAATACGTTACAGTAGTCGAGGCGAGACGTAACAAACGCATGGATAATGATCTCAGCGTCTTTAGTGGACAGAATGGAGCGAATTTTAGCGATGTTACGGAGATGAAAGAAGGCCGTTTTAGTAACGCTTTTAATGTGTGCCTCAAAGGAGACAGTTGGGTCGAAGATAATACCCAGATTCTTTACCGTGTCGCCTTGTATAATTGTTTGGTTGTCAAATGTTAGAGTTGTATTATTAAATAGAGTTCGGTGTCTAGCAGGACCGATAATCAGCATTTCCGTTTTTTTGGCGTTGAGTTGCAAAAAGTTAGCGGACATCCATTGTTTAATTTCATTAAGACACGCCTCCAGCTGACTACAATCCGGCGTGTTGGTCAGCTTTAGGGGCATGTAGAGTTGGGTGTCATCAGCATAACAGTGAAAGCTAATACCGTATTTGCGTATGATGTCACCTAGCGGCAGCATGTAGATGCTGAAGAGTGCAGGGCCAAGGACCGAACCCTGGGGAACTCCACACGTTACCTTAACGTAGTCCGAGATCACATTGTTATGGGAGACACACTGCATCCTATCAGTAAGATAAGAGTTAAACCAAGACAGGGCTAAGTCTGACATACCAATTCTTGTTTTGATACGTTCTAATAAAATATTATGATCGACGGTATCGAAAGCAGCGCTAAGATCGAGGAGCAGCAACATAGATGACGCATCAGAATCCATCGTTAGCAATAGATCATTAGTCATTTTTGCGAGGGCTGTCTCCGTGGAGGGATTTGCCCTGAAACCGGATTGAAAGGTTTCACATGGCACCCAACTGTTCCCAATTAGCGTGCACACCTGTGGGATGTTCCAAATAAGTGATTAATGAGCATTCCTCAACGTTATCAGTATTTATTGCCACCTTATCCAACTTGGTTGTCATGTGTTGCTGGCATCAAATTCTAAAGTTAATGATTATTTTTTTTACAAGTTTGAACATCAAATATTTTGTCTTTGTTGCATATTCAACTGAATATTGGTTGAAAAGTATTCGCAAATCATTGTATTCAGTTTATATTTACATCTAACACAATTTCCCAACTCATATGGCAACAGGGTTTGTATATGAATGTGTATATGTATGTATGTATATATATATACATATATATATATATATATATATATATATATATATATACAGACACATATATATATAGGAAATGGATGGATGGATATATATATGTATACATATATATGTATGTGTGTATATGTATGTATATATATATATATATATATATATATATATATTCATATACATACATAAACACACATACATATATATATATGTATACATATATATGTACGTGTGTATATGTATGTGTATATATATATATATATATATATATATATATATATATATATATATATATATTAGGAGTGGGCAAATTAATGCGTTAATTACGCGTTAACTCATCAATCTATTAACGCCGACAATTATTTTATCGCACATTTGCATATGTTGTTTACATGCTTTTATTTTGTTAATGCCTTTTCTTAACAAGATGGCATATCCCGGATGTACTTCGGCGTCGAGGGGCTCTTGGTAAAGATGGAACATTTGGCATAAATACTGGACAATTCTGCAAATTTCATGGCTGGCTTACAGCCTGGTCACTCCGGGATCACTTACGACCGCCAGACAATTCTGAATGTGGATAGATCGGGCCGTTTTGGACTGAATGATGCGTGCTTGCTAGACAGGCTAGCTAGCATGGGAATACTTTGCCGGCTACATCCAGCGGCCTGTGAAGCAGCGGAGTATATGTGTTGTCTGTCTATTTATCAATAATGCAGACGAGGAGTGTTGGCTGAGTTCTTAACGTTTACTTTCAGAGCGTGCATATCACAACATACAAGATGCCGTCATGGCGACACAACCTATACCGTGCTACCGCGCATGCTCGTCACTCCTGTTGCATGCTGGGAAGGGTAGTTCTTTTTTTCCCTGGCTCATAACATCACAAATAGTACCATGTATATGTGTTCAGTTTATCAAAGCACCAAGCAAACAATCAGAAAATTCCCATAATATCAATTCCTAGATATGGTCATACTTATTTTAAGTGCACTACGCAGAATAAACACAACCTTATTAATATTGCTACTACGGATAATTTGATCAAAAATTCCCTAAAACAGCCCACTACCTATAATATAGGTTTTTTTAAACATAAGACCCTGATAAAAAAAAATGTTCCTGCTGTTACCTCAGAAATTGCCTGTTCGGATGTTATGTTTGTGGCTCAGAGATTTGTATGTAGATTATATTTATTTTCCATAACAAACAGGATAACTTAAATACCCTGGCAGTGGCAATAAGCTTAAATGTTTGTATTTACATTTTTTGAGTTGATTTTCATAAAATATGCTATTTAACTGCTACTGTTTAACAAGGACTGATTTAAATTGTGTTTGCACAACAAATATTTTGGCGCTTTTGTTCATGTGGGAGAATATTCCAATAAAGGTGCATTACACACTACTTTTGAATTCATTATTGGGCTTTGCGTATACAATGCAGTTATCGCGATTAATCGGAGAAATAGTGCGATTAACTTCGATTAAAATATTTAATCGTTGCTCAGCCCTAATATATATACATATACACAAATATATATATATATATATATATATATGTATATATATATTTTTTTTTTTGGGGTGTAAAAACCAAAGGTGTAGTTATGACGCTGAAACGCACTCAGGAACAGGTGCTTTAAGACATGGCTAGCTAGCGGCTGAAGTCCATCCGCAGTCTGCAGTGTTTTAGTTACTTCTAAATCACTAATCCTCGCCTACATGGCAACAAATAACGTACTTTTCTTGCAAGTATCATCCCTGCAGGACGAGGAATAGCTAAACATGCTTCACTACACACCGTAGCTCACGTGCGTCACAATGTAAACAAACGTCATGGGTGGATCTACACCTGACATCCACTGTAATGATACCAAGTACAATAGCGTATTTAGTTGATACTCTTATGATTACATCAATGTTTTTTATCGTCACCAAATATTTTTTGCCTTTAAAAAAATATATATTACGTATGTTTATGAACTCAAGAAATATGTTCCTGAGCACATGAGGACTTTGAATATGACCAATATATGATTCTGTAACTACTTGATATCGGATCCATACCTAAAATTTTTTTTATAATCCAAAACTAATGTAAAGTATCCAAAAAACAGAAGAATGAGTGATTATTACATTTGAACAGAAGTGTAGATAAAACATGTTGAAAGAGAAAGTAGATAGATTGATAGTACTTTATTGATTCTTTCAGTAGAGTTCCCTCAGGAAAAGCAGATATTAACAGTAAATGAACAAGTAGATTAATAATGTTGACAAAATACAATAATTAATGACACAATATTTTACTGCATACGTCAGCAGACTAATTAGGAGTTTGTTTACTTAATATTAAAAGACAAGTTGTTTAGTATGTTCACTTTTTTATCTAAGGACTAAACTGCAATAAGAAACAGATGTTTAATGTACCCTAAGACTGTAGTCCCCAACCACCGGTCCGGGGCCCGGTACCGGTCCACAGACCGGACCGGTACCGGGCCGCAAAGAAAAAAAAAAAAAAAGAAAAAAAAATACATATACATTTTTTTTAAATTATTAAATCAACATGAAAAACTAAATATATACATTATATATATCAATATAGATCAATACAGTCTGCAGGGATTCAATCTGTAAGCACACATGATTGTATTTCTTTATGAAATGTACCTCGACACCCTCGATCACAATAGGTTGTGACCTTGGACTTGACCTCCCAAAGTAAATTACCAGCTCCTTGGTCTTTGACAGATTGAGTTGCAAGAGGTTCCTGTGGCACCAGACAGCAAAGTCCCTCACCAGGCTCCGAAACTCCTCCTCTCTGCCATCCCTGATGCACCCGACAATGGCTGTGTCATCTGCGTACTTCTGGATGTGACACAGCTCTGAGTTGTAGCAGAAGTCAGCGGTGTACAGGGTGAAGAGAAGAGGGGCCAGCACCGTTCCCTGCGGTGCTCCTGTGCTGCTGATCACAGTGTCAGACGTGATGTCCTTCAGTCTGATGTACTGTGGCCTATCGGTGAGGTAGTTTGAAATCCAGGCAACTAGGCAGGGTATATGTACTGTATAAATGTATGTAATTGTATTATTTAATTTAATTTAACTATATATATTATATGCACGATGGTGAGCGCCTGGTGGCCGGGCCTATTTCCATGGGGCCCGGCCAGGCACAGCCGAAGAGGAAATGTGGGTCACCCCTCCAATGGGCTCACAACCCATAGCAGGGGCCATAGAGGTCGGGTGCGATGTGAGCTGGGCGGCAGCCGAAGGCAGGGCACTAGGCGGTCATATCCTTTGCTACAGAAACTAGCTCTTGGGATGTGGAACGTCACCTCACTGGGGAGGGAGGACCCTGAGCTAGTGCGCGAAGTGGAGAAGTTCCGGCTGGATATAGTCGGACTCACTTCTACGCACAGCAAGGGCTCTGGAACCACTTCTCTCGAGAGGAGCTGGACTCTCTTCCACTCTGGCGTTGCCGGCAGTGAAAGGCGACAGGCTGGGGTGGCAATTCTTGTTGCCCCCCGGCTCAAAGCCTGCACGTTGGAGTTCAACCCATTGGACGAGTGGGTAGCTTCCCTGCGCCTTCGGGTGGGGGGACGGGTCCTGACTGTTGTTTGCGCTTACGCGCCAAGCAGCAGATAAGAGTACCCGCCATTTTGGGTACACAGTGAAACCTGGAGAGGCCTGATTGGGAACAATGGCCGCCCGGATCTGAACCCGAGTGTTTTTTTGTTATTGGACTTTTGTGCTCATCACAGATTGTCCATAACAAACACCATGTTCAAACATAAGGGTGTCAATATGTGCACTTGGCACCAGGACACCCTAGGCTGCAGTTCCATGATCGACTTTGTAGTTGTGTCATCGGATTTGCGGCCTCATGTTTTGGACACTCGGGTGAAGAGAGGGGCGGAGCTTTCTACCGATCACAACCTGGTGGTGAGTTGGCTGCGATGGTTGGGGAGGATGCCGGACCGACCTGGCAGGCCCAAACGCATTGTGAGGGTCTGCTGGGAACGTCTGGCAGAGTCTCCTGTCAGAGAGAGTTTCAATTCCCACCCCCGGAAGAACTTTCAACATGTCACGAGGGAGGTGCGGGACATTGAGTCCGAGTGGACCATGTTCCGCACCTCTATTGTCAAGGCAGCTGATTGGAGCTGTGGCCACAAGGTAGTTGGTGCCAAGAACCCGTTGGTAGACACCGGCCGCGAGGGATGCCGTCAAGCTGAATAAAGAGTCCTATTAGGTTCTTTTGGCTCATAGGACTCCGGAGGCAGCGGACAGGTACCGACAGGCCAAACGGTGTGCGGCTTCAGTGGTTGCGGAGGCAAAAACTCGGACATGGGAGGATTTCGGGGAAGCCATGGTAAACGACTTTGGGACGTCTTCGAAGCGATTCTGGACCACCACCCGCCGCCTCAGGAAGGGGAAGCAGTGCACTGTCCACACCGTGTAGGGTGCGGATGGTGTTCTGCTGACTTCGACTGCAGACATTGTGGATTGGTGGAGGGAATTCTTTGAAGACCTCCTCGAAGCGGTGCATGGGGTATCTGTGGTGTGTTCTCCTACTTATGGGGCTGAGGTTGCTGAGGTAGTTAAAAAGCTCCTCGGCGGCAAGGCCCCGGGGGTGGATGAGACCCGCCCGGAGATCCTTAAGGCTCTGGATGCTGTGGGGCTGTCTTGGTTGACAAGACTCTGCAGCATCGCGTGGACATCGGGGGCGGTACCTCTGGATTGGCAGACCGGGGTGGTGGTTCCTCTCTTTAAGAAGGGGAACTGGAGGTTGTGTTCCAACTATCGTGGGATCACACTCCTCAACGTTCCCGTTAAGGTCCATTCAGGTGTACTGGAGAGGAGGCTACGCCGGATAGTCAAACCTCGGATTCAGGAGGAACAGTGTGGTTTTCGTCCTGGTCGTGGAACTGTGGACCAGCTCTATACTCTCGGCAGGGTACTTGAGGGTGCATGGGAGTTTGCCCAACCAGTCTACATGTGCTTTGTGGACTTGGAGAAGGCCTTCAACTGTGTCCCTCGGGAAGTCCTGTGGGGAGTGCTCAGAGAGTATGGGGTATCGGACTGTCTGATTGTGGCGGTTCGCTCCCTGTACGATCAGTGTCAGTCGGACCCGTTTCCAGTGAGGGTTGGACTCCGCCAAGGCTGTCCTGTGTTACCGATTCTGTTCATAACTTTTATGGACAGAATTTCTAGGCGCAGTCAAAGCGTTGACGGGATCCGGTTTGTGGATGCAGAATTAGGTCTCTGCTTTTTGCAGATGATGTGGTTCTGATGGCTTCATCTGGATCGGATCGCAGCAGAGTGTGAAGCGACTGGGATGAGAATCTGCACTTCCAAGTCCGAGTCCATGGTTCTCGCCCGGAAAAGAGTGGAGTGCCAGTTGGGGGTTGACCCTGCCCCAAGTGGAGGAGTTCAAGTACCTCGGAGTCTTGTTCACGAGTGAGGGAAGAGTGGATCGTGAGATCGACAGGCGGATCGGTGCGGCGTCTTCAGTAATGCGGACTCTGTATCAATCCGTTGTGGTGAAGAAGGAGCTGAGCCGGAAGGCAAAGCTCTCTATTTACCGGTCGATCAATGTTCCCATCCTCACCTATGGTCATGAGCTTTGGGTTATGATCGAAAGGACAAGCTCACGGGTAGAAGCGGCCGATGTGAGTTTCCTCCGTCAAGTGGCGGGGCTCTCCCTTAGAGATAGGGTGATAAGATCTGCCATCCGAGAGGAGCTCCAAGTAAAGCTGCAGAGGTGGTTCGGGCATCTGGTCAGGATGCCACCCGAACGCCTCCCTAGGGAGGTGTTTCAGGCACGTCCGACCGGTAGGAGGTCACGGGGAAGACCCAGGACACGTTTTCACAAGTTTATTCACAATACCATATAACATTTACAATAGTGGTGAATATCATCATTTAAAGATGTTGGTATGTTGGGAAGACTATGTCTCCCGGCTGGCCTGGGAACGCCTCAGGATTCCCCGGGAAGCGCTGAATGAAGTGGCTGGGGAGAGGAGCGTCTGGGCTTCCCTGCTTAGGCTGCTGCCCCCGCGACCCGACCTCGGATAAGCGGAGGAGGATGGATGGGTGGATATATATATATATATATATATATATATATATATATATATATTTGTGTGTGTATGTATACTTATGTATATCTATACTGTATATATATGTATAAATATATGTATGTATGATGTATTTATATATATAAATATATATATATATATATGCATATATTTGTATGTGAATATATATATATATATATATATATATATATATATATATATATATATATATATATATCCATCCATCCATTTTCTACCGCTTATTCCCCCTTTGGGGTTGCGGGGGGCGCTGGTTTCTATCTCAGCTACAATTGGGCGGAGGGCGGTGTACACCTTGGACAAGTTGCCATCTCATCGCAGCATACTATATATATATATATATATATATATGTGTGTATAAATGTGTATATATATGTGTATATTTACATATATATTATATACACACATATATATATATATACATACATATTTATATATATATATACATATATATATATATATATATATATATATATATATATATATATATATATATATATATATATATATATATATATATATATATATATATATATATAATTAATATCGAGTATGTGCTTATTGCGATTTCTATTGATATTGTTTCATAACCCAGTCCTAATATTTAGTCCAGGTGTGCCGGACATTTGGCGTGTTGGTTTTCTTTTTGGGAAACGTCATTCTTGGAAATTATTGCCACTTTTTTTTTTCATGCCCTCTCGACAAGTTTGTCGTGTTTTTATGTGTTTACTCAGATTTCACAAATGAAAATGCCAAGAAGTGAAATAAGGAAGTCTTATCTCAGCGTCACGTTGTCATCTGTGACGTCTTTCTGCCCTCAAACAACACCCGATTTGTTCATTAGCGTTTTAATGTTGCACAAGAAAACGATATGAATACTTGAAAAATGGAAATTACAATGAGAGGAGGCCATTTAAAAACACAGAAGATGGCAATATAAAGTACGACAAAATACACAGTGTGTGTACTTTTTGAGTCACTTCTTCCATTGCAAGCGTGTGTGTGTGTGTGTGTGTGTGTGTGTGTGTGTGTGTGTGCGTGCGTGCGTGCGTACAACTTTGTTTTTTTTGCATCTTCAATGGCACTCCATGTTCCACCATAGTCATCTACAGTAAAATACAGTAACGTAGTAGGCTTAAGTATTCATGAAAGATTCGTGGATGAGGATAATGAGAGTGAAAGACTAGAAAAAAAAAGGCGAGGGCAGTGAGAGCGATTCAGATGTTATTAGACACATTTACTATGATAATTCAGGAAAATCCCTTATCTGCCTATTGTGTTACTAGTGTTTTAGTGAGATTATATAGTATCTGAAAGTCGGAGGGGTGTGGCCACGGGTGTGGTGACCGCTAGTCTCTCTGAGAGAAGCCACGCGGCTGCAGCAGGATGCAGGCTCCGCTAATGTCTCCGGTAAGAGCCGACTTATTACCACAATTTTCTCACCGAAACCTGCCGGTTGACAAGTGGTCGGGAACCATGTTCGCTTGACCGCTCTGATCCATAGTAAAGCTTCACATTCGGGAATTTTAAACAAGGAAACACCGGCTGTGTTTGTGATGCTAAAGGCAGCTGCAATACACCGCTTCCCACCTACAGCTTTCTGCTTTGAATTCTCCATTATTAATTGAACAAATTGCAAAAGATTAAGCAACACAGATGTCCAGAATACTGTGTAATTATGCGATTAAAGCAGACTACTTATAGCTTGGATCGGGCTTGAAAAAAAATTCCGCTACAACCCGAGATGTCAAGCCCACGCGTCATCATAAGCGTCATCATTCCGCGACATTTTCAACAGGATACCCCGCGGGAAATTTAAAATTGCAATTTAGTAAACTAAACCGGCCGTATTGGCATGTGTTGCAATGTTAATATTTCATCATTGGTATATAAACTATCAGACTGCGTAGTCTGCAGTAGTGGGTTTCAGTAGGCCTGTAAAGGTCCAGGGTGTTGTATGATTCCCGATTACCGGTGGTTTGAATTTACCATTAATTGTTCCCATAATGTAAGTAGAAATAGTCTGTTCCGGGGTCAAACTGTGGCCTCGATAAAAGCTTTATTCAACGATTCCAAGAGCACTTTACTGTGAGACAACATAAGTGCAATATAATCAACTCACATCCGAATTGTGATTCTTATTCAGCCCCATTCAAATTAAATCAAACTTTTGAAAAATCAATTTAAAAGAAAATGTATAAATGAAAATATTTAAAAACATATTTAATTTGGAAAACATTTTGGTACTCTACACATGTTAATTGTTAGTATGCTAAGCATGTTAGCATGCTAGCTTTATGAGATACTTTTACCTCAGACTCATACATTTTGTCACTTGACACATACTGTTACCGTGCTAAGTATGTAAGTATGCTAGCTTTTATAGCTATTTTTGCAGGGATATACGCCTCAGACTCATACATTTTGGTACTTGACATATGTTAACTGTTAGCATGCTATCTTTTTTAGCTATTTTTTGGCAGGGATACACCTCAGTCTTATATATTTTGGTACTTAACGCATGTTAACTTAACGTGCTAAAAACGTTAGCATGCTAGCTTTTTTCAACATTTTTTGCAGGGATATATGGTGTTTATCAGGGACATGTTTTCTTTTTGGCTAGCATGCTAACTATTAGCATTTAGGCTTTTTGACAAACACAGCTAGCATTCAAGCTTTTATAGCTATTTTTGCAGGTATACACCTCAGACTCTTATATTTTGGTATTTGACACATGCTAACCGTAAGTGTCCTAAATATGTTAGCATGCCATTCCTTTAAGCTATTTTTGCAGAGATAAGCTTCAGACACATATATTTTGGTACTTGACACATGTTAACTGTTAGCTTGCTAGCTTTTTGAGCTATTTTTTTGCAGGGATCCCCTTTCCTTCTTATATATTTTGGTACGTAACGCATGCTAGCTTACCGTGCTAAGCATGTTAGCATGCTAGCTTTTTTAAACAATTTTTGCAGGGATATACGGTATTTATCAGGGACATATTTTCTTTTTGGCTAGCATGCTACCTGTTAGCGTTTAGGCTTTTTAACATACATAGATAGTATGCTAGCTTTTATAGCTATTTTTGCAGGGGTACACCTCAGACTCATACATTTTGGTACTTGACACATGCTAACCGTTAGTGTGCTAAGTATTTTGGCATGTTATCTTTTTTGTTTTTGTAGGGATACACCTTATGCACATGCATTTTAGTACTTAACACATGCTAACTTAGCCTGCCAAGCTATGAGGGATATACCTCAGACTCATACTTTTTAGTACTTAACTCATGCTTAATATTTCCGTGCTAAGTATGTTAGCATGCAGATACGCACCCAACAGACATGTTTTAATTTTCACTATCATGCTAACTGTTAGCACTTGGGCTTTTTAGCATTCTCCACTGCATCCAGGAAGTCTTCAGAGTTATGTTACAGCCTTATTCCAAAACGCAATACATTCATTTTTGTCCTCAAAATTCACAAGATAATACCCCGTAATGACACTGTGATCAGTTTTTTTGCAAATGTATTAAAAATAAAAAACAAAGAAATGCGAACACCGTCCGGATGCGTTTTAAATCGGCTTATTTCACCGCGCTTTGGTTTTTCTTTGGCTTTTCAATGTCTGTTTGCACGTGTCCTCATGAATCAAATGCATTAGGAAGCGCTGCGACCATCTGTTGGACGAATGACTCGTCTTTCACACACACAGAAAAACACCGCTCACGTCAAACAGTCCAGCTGTTTGTTCATCCAGTGAGCGAGCTTGCGATCGTGTGTGCGCGTGTGGGTGTATGTGTGCGCGTGTGTGTGTGTGTGTGTGTGTGTGTGAGGAGGGCGTGTGTTTGTGTACGTCCAAAAAAAAGTGCCTTGTAAAGTGTGAGAGTGTGCGAGACGACGAGGAGAGGTGGACATGCCAAAGTGGATGAGATTTAAATTGTTCAAGGAGAGCAGCAGAGTGAGTCCCCACTTTGACTTCTTCTTACCGATCAGACTTATTGACGACTGATTGGCTTTGTCCTTTTCTGACATGGACTTTCCCCCCCCCCTTGAAGTCGGCAGGCGTGTTAAATGATTCCGATAGCTTTCTACATGTTTTGTACGTGAAATAAAGTTTAATCATTGATCAGTTATTGATTATTAACGCGGGCCGCAGTGTTGACATTCACATACTGTAGCGGGTCGTAAAAGTGTGTGTGTGACCGCGTCATGCATGTGTGTGTGTGTGCGTGTGTGTGTGAGAGGGGTAGATTAATGGTTAAACAGGGCGTGTGTGTGTCTCTATGTCTGTGTGTGTGTGTGTGTGTGTGTGTGTGTGTGTGTGTGTGTGTGTGTGTGTGTGTGTGTGTACGCCGGGCAGGACAGGCGGAGAGACAGGAAACAAGCCATTAGCCGGCGTGGCCAGACGATGAAACCCGACTATCCAGTTTATTTTATTTTTTTTACGTCAGGTTTGATTACCGTCGCAATGTTTTTATTTAGTTTTTTTAACGCACCGCATGGAAAAGTATGCGAATGGCTATTTTTATGACTTTTCTGCAGCTGCTGACGTCTTGCACTACAACACTAAAGACTACAACACATACAGTACATGCATATAAAAAGTGCAGATGTACATATATATTTATGTACAATCTGTTTGTTAATTAGTGCTATTTAGTACTATTTAGCTTGCATATATATAAAAATATAACCTTTACATACATAGGTGTACGTGTTGTATTAACGCAGTGGATATATAATTACTATAATTGTATATTAAGAGTATGTGAAAGTTTGACTACTACCTTGTTTACTTCCGTGACGACTTGCTTAAAGTTTTGTAATGAATGAAAAATATCAAGCAGCTAAAATGAGCCAAACATGGATAAGTGTGCAGAGAGTGTTTTTCATTTTTACCCATCATGCTTTGTAGTGGATTTAAATTAGTGTCATTTTTGAGTTGTTTATGTTGTATGGACGTTTTTTTTATGTGTGTTGTTGTGTGATCTTTGTGTTGACATTTTGTGATGGTTTGATTTTATTATTATTTTTTTTGTACCATGACTAGGGAAGGTTGTTTTATTGGGTCATATAAGTGAACACTGCAACATTCTCACAATCAAGGATTATTGACTTTATTTACCAATGTTTTCCACTAGATGGCAACCATCCAACATCAAAAAAATTGTAAAACTATTAAATTGTATGCAATCTACCCGTTCGTAAGATTCCTTGTTAACTTTTATTAATTGATGACGTTTCGCGTTTTTATATATATATATATATATATATATATATATATATGTGTGTGTGTGTGTGTGTGTGTGTGTGTGTGCGCGTGCGTGCGTGTGTGTAGATAGATGGATAAGTGTGTATATATATTTATATATGTATATATGTGTGTGTATATATGTGTGTGCGTGTGTGTATAGATAGATAAGTGTGTATATATATGTATCTATATACGTGTGTATATATATATGTATGTGTGTGTATAGATAGATAAATAAGTGTGTATATATACAGTATATGTATCTATATACGTGTGTATATATGAATGTATGTATGTATGTGTGTGTGTGTGTGTGTATGTATAGATGGATAGATAGCTGAGTGTATACATATACATATATCTACAAACCCTATTTCCATATGAGTTGGGAAATTGTGTTAGATGTAAATATAAACGGAATACAATGATTTACAAATCGTTTTCAACCCATATTCAGTTGAATATGCTACAAGGACAACATATTTGTTCTAACTCAAACTTTATTTTTTTTTGCAAATAATAATTAACTCAGAATTTCATGGCTGGAAAACGTCCCAAAGTAGTTGGGAAAGGGCATGTTCACCATTGTGTTACATCACCTTTTCTTTTAACAACACTCAATAAACGTTTGGGAACTGAAGAAAATAATTGTTGAAGCTTTGAAAGTGGAATTCTTTCTCATTCTTGTTTTATGGGAGAGTGGCCGTGCGGAACCCGAGGGGCCCTGGTTCAAATCCCACCTAGTACCAACCTCGTCACGTCCGTTGTGTCCTGAGCAAGACACTTCACCCTTGCTCCTGATGGGTGCTGGTTGGCGCCTTGCATGGCAGCTCCCTCCATCAGTGTGTGAATGTGTGTGTGAATGGGTAAATGTGGAAGTAGTGTCAAAGCGCTTTGAGTACCTTGAAGGTAGGAAAGCGCTATACAAGTACAACCCATTTATTTATTTATTTTTACATATATATATATATATATATATATATATATATATATATATATATATATATATCCATTCACCATTCCTCCATTTTCTACTGCTTGTCTCTTTCGGGTTCATGGGGGGTCCTGGAGCTGCATTCGGGTATGTATATATATATATATATATATATATATATATATATATATACAGTACATATATTAGGGCTGGGCAACGATTACAATTTTTAATCGAAGTTAATCGCACTTTTTCTCCGATTAATCGCGATTAACTGCATTGTATACGCAAAGCCCAATAATGAATTCCAAAGTAGTGTGTAGTGCACCTTTATTGGAATATTCTACCACATGAACAAAAGTGCCAAAATTGTTGTGCAAACACAATTTAAATCAGTCCTTGTTAAACAGTAGCAGTTAAATAGCATATTTTATGAAAATCAACTCAAAAAATGTAAATACAAACATTTAAGCTTATTTCCACTGTCAGGGTATTTAAGTTATCCTGTTTGTTATGGAAAATAAATATAATCTGCATACAAATCTCTGAACCACAATCATAACATCCGAACAGGCAATTTCTGAGGTAACAGCAGGAACATTTTTTTTTATCAGGGATCTTATGTTTAAAAAACCTATATTACAGGCAGTGGGCTGTTTTAGGGAATTTTTGATCAAATTATCCGTAGTCGCAATATTAATAATGTTGTGTTTATTATGCGTAGTGCACTTAAAATAATTATGACCATATCTAGGAATTGATATGATGGGAATTTTCCGATTGTTTGCTTGGTGCTTTAATAAACTGAACGCATCATATACCTGGTACTATATTGTGATGTTATGAGCCAGGGAAAAAAAAGAACTACCCTACCCAGCATGCAACAGGAGTGACGAGCATGCGCGGTAGCACGGTATAGGTTGTGTCGCCATGACGGCATCTTGTATGTTGTGATATGCACGCTCTGAAAGCAAACGTTAAGAACTCAACCAACACTCCTCGTCTGCATTATTCCTAAATAGACAGACAACACATATACTCCGCTGCTTCACAGGCCGCTGGATGTAGCCGGCAAAGTATTCCCATGCTAGTTAGCCGGTCTAGCAAGCACGCGTCATTCAGTCCAAAACGGCCCGATCTATCCACATTCAGAATTGTCTGGCGGTCGTAAGTGATCCCGGAGTGACCACGCTGTAAGCCAGCCATGAAATTTGCAGAATTGTCCGGTATTTTTGCCGAATGTTCCATCTTTACCAAGAGCCCCTCGACGCCAAAGCCTGTCCGGGCGCCGCCATCTTTATAAGAAAAGGCGTTAACAAAATAAAAGCATGTAAACAACATATGCAAATGCGCGATAAAATAATTGTCGGCGTTAATAGATTGATGAGTTAACTCGTAATTAACGCATTAATTTGCCACCCCTAATATATATATATATATATATATATATATATATATATATATATATATATATATATATATATATATATATATATATGTTTTGTGTAAATGTTAATATGTATATATATGTATGTATATTTTATATATATATATATATATAAATAGATATATATACAAATAAATTTTTGCATTAAACATATACATACATATACATATATATTTACATTAATATATAGATACAGTACATACATATATTTGTTTAATGCAAAAATGTATTTTTAGCGCTGAAGTGCTATTTAGTTGAAATACTTTGGTAGCACCGTTTTGATACAGATGTTGCGCTGTATACTAAAATTTTTGCTAAAAGACACAAAAAAACAGAGATGAACCTCGTGGACCTGGTGGTTTTAGCATGTAGGCCGCACAGTCAGGAGATTTGGGTTTGAATCATTGCTTGGAGGATATATAGAAAGAAACTACGACCCACTCCTGCCACAAATAGACTGCAGTTCTGTGGGGGAAAATACTATTTCACACAAAAAAGCCAACATTTGGCTTTGGCCTTCCATTCTTTTGTATTCTATTTTGCTCCACTCCTTTGGCACAAAACGACTATACTGGTGCTCAAAAATATTCTCTTTTGCCAGGAAATGGAGTTAGTCGATTATTTTAGTAATCACGTAATATATATATATATATATATATATATATATATATATATATATATATATATACATACACACGGCGTGGCGCAGTGGGAGAGTGGCCGTGCGCAACCCGAGCGTCCCTGGTTCAATTCCCACCTAGTACCAACCTCGTCACGTCCGTTGTGTCCTGAGCAAGACACTTCACCCTTGCTCCTGATGGGTGCTGGTTGGCGCCTTGCATGGCAGCTCCCTCCATCAGTGTGTGAATGTGTGTGTGAATGGGTAAATGTGGAAGTAGTGTCAAAGCGCTTTGAGTACCTTGAAGGTAGAAAAGCGCTATACAAGTACAGCCCTTTATATATATATATATATATATTAGTTTGTTCGATTAATCAAGTAATCAGATAAAACACACCTTATAGCCTCAATGCGTATTTTAAGGAAAAGATTGGAAATAAACAAGACATTTTACACTAGCACACTGCTGTTAGCTTCATGCTAACATTATACTGTTTCCCCATGCTAGGTTAGAAACAATAGCGCAGCTGTTTAAGCTACATTTCAACATTGTACATTATCATTATGCTAGGTTAGCAAGATTAGCATAGCTATGTGAGCTACATACTTACTTACATTGCACTTCTTCATCATGCCAGGTTTGCAACTATAGGGTAGCTATGTGAGCTATAGGCCAACTAAGTTGCATGCTAAGTTAGCAACACTAGCACAGCTACAGTATGTGAGCTGCATGCTAACTTTATAGTTTAACATCATGTTATGTTAGCAACATTGGCATGGCTATGTGAGCTACATGCTAACATTTCATGTTAACACCATGCTAGGTTATTAACACTAGCACAGTTAGGTGAGCTACATGCTAACAATTCATTTTAACATCATGTTAGGTTAGCAACCCTGGGGCAGCTGTATGAACTACATGTTAATATTACACATTTACATTATGCAAGGTTAGTACACAACGCTCACACACTACCGCTCTCATGTACTCGCTTTTGCAGTGGATTTGGTTTGATTAGAATGATATAACTTTGCAAAATAAATCTTATTTTCAGCCAGAAAAGTGCAACATTTGTTTTGCCAAAATGATACCCTTTTAAATTGATGCACAAATCCTACACGTCATTTTGTCACAAAAATTATGGAAAAGTTACATAAAATTATATTTTAAAGGACCTCTTTGCCATAAAAAGTATGAAATCTTCCATGACTATCAAAACTTTGATTTTCTGTGCAAGCTTTTGTTTTGTATTTTCAAGTTATGTTTGGTTACATCTGTGTGTTTTTTTTTCCAAAGCCTCCTTCTTTATTTTCTATTTGTCTTCTTGCTGCAGCCAGTTTGAGTCACGCTGGTTTGATGTTTCACATTTTTCCATCCGTGCAGTTTGAGCGCGGGCGGCGAGAGAGGCTGAGGTTGAGACGCCATGTTTTTTTTTATCTACAATCTTTTTTAATTGGCATTTCTGCTCTCAATGCCCTTTTGAAAATGTCACACATACTCAATGACTTAACATGACGCCCTTTTTGCAAAAATATACTGCAAATGATGGCAATCTATCACCCTACATCAGGGGTGTCCAAACTTTTTCCCCTGAGGGCCACACACGGAAAAATTAAACCATTCGGGGGCCGTTTTGATATTTTTCATTTTCAAACCATAACAAAATACATGGAGTATTTTTTTTTTTTTACCTTTAGGACTCCCTGGGACCATAGAGGGTCTCCGTCATTAACATGGTAAAAATAAGTCAAATTCTTGTTTTCATTTTTTATTTAACGCTTACAGTAAATCTGTATATCAACTTTAGGTTGATATAAAGTTATGAAAAAAAAAAAGGTTTTATGCCTTTTCAGTGCATTTTTACCACTGTGTTACATGGCCTTTCCTTTTAACAACACTCAGTAAATGTTTAGGAACTGAGGAGACCAATTTTTGAAGTGGAATTATTTCTCATTCTTGCTTGATGTACAGCTTAAGTTGTTCAACAGTCCAGGGTCTCTTGTGGTATTTTAGGCTTCATATTGCGCCACACATGTTCAATGGGAGACAGGTCTGGACTATAGGCAGGCCAGTCTAGCACCGGCACCCTTTTACGATGAAGCCATGCTGTTTTTAACGCGTGGCTTGGCATTGTCCTGCTGAAATAGGCAGGGGCGTCCACGGTAACGTTGTTAGCTCATATAAAAGCTCAGATTTCAGCCATACAAATACAAACCCTGTTTCCATATGAGTTAGGAAATTGTGTTAGATGTAAATATAAACGGAATACAATGATTTGCAAATCCTTTTCAACCCAATTTCAATTGAATGCACTACAAAGAGAAGATATTTGATTTTCAATTTCATAAACTTTATTTTTTTTTCAAATAATAATTAACTTAAAATGTCATGGCTGCAACATGTGCCAAAGTAGTTGGGAAAGGGCATGTTCACCACTGTGTTACATCACCTTTTCTTTTAACAACACTCAATAAACGTTTGGGAACTGAGGAAACTAATTGTTGAAGCTTTGAAAGTGGAATTCTTCCCCATTCTTTTTTTATGTGGAGCTTCAGTCGTTCAACAGTCCAGGATCTCCGGTGTCATATTTGACGCATTATAATGCGCCACACATTTTCGATGGGAGACAGGTCTGGACTGCAGGCAGGCCAGGAAAGTACCCGCACTTTTTTTTACAAAGCCACGCTGTTGTAACACGTGCTGAATGTGGCTTGTCATTGTCTTGCTGAAATAAGCAGGGGCATCCATGAAAAAGACGGTGCTTAGATGGCAGCATATGTTGTTCCAAAACCTGTAATGTACCTTTCACCATTAATGGTGCTTTCACAGATGTGGAAGTTACCCATGCCTTGGGCACTAATGCACCCCCATACCATCACAGATGCTGGCTTTTGAACTTTGCGTCGATAACAGTCTGGATGGTTCGCTTCCCGGATCACAAGATATTTCCAAAAACAATTTGAAATGTGGACTCGTCAGACAACAGAACACTTTTCCACTTTGCATCAGTCCGTTTTAGATGATCTCGGGCCCAGAGAAGCCGGCGGCGTTTCTGGATGTTGTTGATAAATGGCTTTCTTTTTGCTTAGTAGAGCTTTAACTTGCACTTACAGATGTAGCGACAAACTGTATTTAGTGACAGTGGTTTTCTGAAGTGTTCCTGAGCCCATGTAGTGATATCCTTTAGAGATTGATGTCGGTTTTTGATACAGTGCCGTATGAGGGGTCGAAGGTCACGGTCATTTAATGTTGGTTTCCGGCCATGCCGCTTACGTGGAGTGATTTAATCAGATTCTCTGAACCTTTTGATGATATTATGGACCGTAAATGTTGAAATTTCCACATTTCTTGCAATCGCACTTTGAGAAACCTTGTCCTTAAACTGTTTGACTATTTGCTCACGCAGTTGTGGACAAAGGGGTGTACCTCACCCCATCCTTTCTTGTGAAGGACTGAGCATTTTTTGGGAAGCTTTTTTTTAATACCCAATCATGGCACCCACCTGTTCCCAATTAGCCTGCACACCTGTGAGATGTTCTAAATAAGTATTTGATGAGCATTCCTCAACTTTATTAGTATTTATTGCCACCTTTCCCAACTTCTTTGTCACGTGTTGCTGGCATCAAATTCTAAAGTTAATGATTATTTGCAACAAAAAAAAAATGCTTATCAGTTTGAACATCAAATATGTTGTCTTTGTAGCATATTCAACTGAATATGGGTTGAAAATTATTTGCAAATCATTGTATCCCGTTTATATTTACATCTAACACAATTTCCCGACTCATATGGAAACAGGGTTTGTACTTTCTATAGTTCAAGACTCAACGGTAATTTAAAAACAGCAGTGCACATCATAATAGCTGTTAGAGTTTTTAACGTTAAAGGTCTAAAATAATGATTTCGAACGCCCGGCGGTCCAGATCTAAAATCTTAATGGGCCGCATGTGACCAGCAGGCCATATTTTGCCCAGGTCTGTTCTAACCCATATGAAGACCTCTGTGATAATAATGATGATAATAAAGTTGACTATAGGCTTAGCTGCGGTCGCTAAGCTAGCTCAACACCCGTTCCCAAAGACTTGCTATGTCAGCAGTAAGTCCACTGAGAGGGACATGTGGAACACATCTGGTCACATGACCCACCCACAGCAGGGGCGTTGGCGTGCTCACAGGGGCTATCCCTGACGTGAGGAGGGGAAAAAAACATGTCAAGCTCGGCGCCGACCAGCGCCAACACATTTGGAAACACCCTCGGGTTTTGTGATGAGGGGCTCCATGGAGGAGGCGTGTGCGTCGGCCTCCGAAGGAAAGGAAGCAAGGAAACGACCCTTGACTTTTTGACGACGTTGCCTTAACGGCCGGAGACTTCCAGGGTGTGGAACTCGCAACCATCTTGTTTCGACGCCGCGGGGAGCACATGACCCCCGCAGGGCGCACGCGTACTTCCTGCTTCCTGCCGTCATGTGACGCGCGTCTGATCAGGCGGGGACCTGACAGAAGAACATTCTAGCTCCACTCTTTAGATACAGTCTAGTCCTGTAAGAAGTATTGGGACACGAGCAGAACGTGAATGTGAAATATTGGCATAAAATAGCAACCCAAAAAAAAATTAACATGTACAGCTGTGGCCGTAGGCAACCTCCCAGTGTAGTTGTCGCAAACTCCACACGATGGCAACAATCTGCATTTAAAGCCAGTATGTATGCGCTATAAAATATTGTGGTGGTGTGAACGTCGTGTGTTGCAGTATTGATGCCGACTCAGCGGGTTTGATCCCCACCACTATTATTCTGTCTTGCACCATGTTCAGTCCCTTCAGGATTTTACAGGCTAATTTTTGATGATTGTTGCGGCCTGAAATGCAGATTTTTTTGGAAAGTTGTGGCAGAAGTGAAAAGATATATAAAACAAATAAATGAAATGTTGTCAAATTACTGTACTATTTTAAATATAACAAATAATAATAATAATAATAATAATGGATTATAAATACAGAAAGAAAAATGCTAACATAACATCTTAACATCATGCTAGGTTAGCAACACTATTATAGTTATACAAGCTACGTGCTAACATAACATTTTAACATCATGCTTGGTTAGCAACACTATTATATTTATACAAGCTGCTTGCTAACATTACATTTTAACATTATGCTAAGTTAGCAACACATTTTAACATTGCGCTAGGTGAGCAAGACTATTATAGATATAAGGGCTACATGCTGACATTACATTTTAACATTATGCTAAGTTAGCAACACTATCATAGGTATGTTACTTTCCAACACAATAATATTATTTTATTTTCTTGCTAGGTTAGTAACACTAGCATAGCTATGTGAGCGACATGCTGATATTACAATGTAGTATCATGCTAGATTAGCAACACTATTATACTTATAAGAGCTTATTGCTAACATATAATTTCAACATCATGCTAGGTTAGCAACACTAGCATAGCTATGTGAGCTAAATGCTGAGATTATACTGTATTTTAACATTATGTTAGGTTAGCAACTTAGCATTAATAATATAGTATAAGAGCTACATGCTAGCATACTATTTTAACATTATGCTACGTTGGTGACACTGGAATAGCTGTGTAAGCCACATGCTAACATAATATTTTAACATCATGCTTGGTTAGTAACAGGTTTGTAGCTATGTGAGCTACATGCTAACATAACATTTTAACATCATGCTTGGTTAGTGACACTAGCATAGCTATGTGAACTACATGTTAACATTTTATTTTACATAATGCTACATCAATACCATTAGCATAGCAATGTGAGGTACATGCTAACATTACATTTTAACATCATGCTAGGTTAGCAACACTGGTGTAGTTATACGAGATACATGCTAACATAATATTGTAACATCATGTGAAGTTAGCAATACTGTTATAGCTATAAAAGCTTCATGCTAACATAACATTTTGACATGTTTGGTTAATAACATTAGCAAGGCTATTTGAGCCACAATGCTAACAACATATTTTAACATAATTTTAGATTGGAAACACTGGCATAGCTATGTGAGCTACATGCAAACATTACATTTTAACAACATGCTAGGTTAGCAACACTAGCATAGCTATGTGAGCTACAAGCTAACATTACATTTTAACATAATTCTAGGTTAGAAACACTGGCATAGCTTTGTGAGCCACATGCTAACCGTGCATTTTAACATCATGCTAGGTTAGCCACATTAGCATGGCTATGTAAAAAGTACAACTTTTACAGTTTTTAGTAAGCGTATTATCAATGGAAGACTTCAGAATAAGTGAAAGCACCTGCGAGGCCGTGTTGTCAGGTGTACAGTAACCTGACTCACTGTTGCTTGGCGACCTCAAGCCCCGACTTACACACACACACACACACATCATTGTATTTCTTACCTTCTTGAGACCTGCGAAAAATGCCTACCTCTTTAGGACCATCCTTTACAGATATATAAATATTTGTATTTACAACATTAATAATATATACATACTCTGCAATTATAAAAAAATAAGCTTTTAGTAAATTTTTAATATTGATTTTTTGGTTTGTAATAGGTTTTTAATTATCATTATTTACTTTAAGTTTTTACAGTATGTGTCTGTATACATATATACTGTGTATATATATATATATATATTTTTTTAATTTATTAATTTTGCCCATAGGGGGCGCATTTCAATTTCTTACAAACACTTGTTATTACACATGTTGGCCAGAGGGGAAACAGGTCAAATATTTACACACACTTGTTATTTCATATGTTGACCAGAGGGGGAGCACTTTTAAAACCGACACACAGTCAATTTGAAAAATCCCTCCTTTTTGGGACCAGCCTAATTTTGATAGATTTCCCCACGATGGGTGCAAATGAGATATTCTCTATTAGATGCATTGGTTTTCTGTATTGGGACCATGATTTTAGTCCTAACTTGTTCACCGGTCCTCATATGGACGGTACTTTTCCTTGTTGACAACTCAAGAAGGGAAACACACACACAGACACACACACACACACACACACTTAGAGATATTTGAGAGAGGAGAGCAGGGGATGTTGGGTGTGACCAGAATGCCTTGCGCTCTGGTTAGTGGCGGTGTTTGCTGTCACATGAGCACTGCGCTCCTGTTGTGTAAACGTCGCTAATGGAGTCAAACGCGCACTTTTGAGCCAGCGCTTGGAAACGCACGCAGATGTGGTCACGTGCACGCCGCTGCCACAGAAGGTGGCGCTGTGCATGCAAGCTGGTATTGAGGAAAAGATAACTGTTTATGATTGTGGAGAAGAATAAATAATATATATTATCGTAAACAATCCCAATGTCATCCAAGTGCTAACACCTTTTTGTCATCCTTGCAGCTCTCTGGTGGCTGCGAGTTGACTGTGGTGCTACAGGACTTCACGGCAGGATGCAGCAGCGAGATGTCAGTCAGCACTGGTGAGGGTCTCCCTTTGAAAGAAGAGTCCACAATAGTGCAAAAGTACTTTTAGTTAGCACTACCGTGTGTGTCTCTAAGAAGTACTGTTGTGTACTTCATACTCTTTTCAAATAAACACTCTTAAGTGTGCACTTGTCCAACATAATAGATGTCATGTATCACATGCAACAATGTAACATTAAGGAGTGGGACAGGAGGACAAACAATGTAAGCAACACGAGCGTAGCTATGTGAGCTATGTGCTAACATTACATTTTGACAGAATGCTATGTTAGCAACACTATCATAGCTTTGTGAGCTATGTGCTAAATTTACATTTTGTGTGCCCGATTGTAGCTGAGATAGGCACCAGCACCCCCGTGACCCCAAAGGGTATAAGCGGTAGAAAATGGATGGATGGATGGACCTCATGCTATGTTAGCAACACTAGCGTAGCTATGTGAGCTATGTGCTAAGATTACATTTTAACATAATGCTATGTTAGCAACACTAAGGTAGCTATGTGAGCTATGTGCTAACATTACATTTTGACATCATGCTATGTTAGCAACACTAGCATGGCTATGTGAGCCATGTGTTAACATTACATTTTGGCTTGATGTTAGGTTAGCAACACTATCATATCTATGTGAGCTATGTGCGCACATTACATTTTGACATAATGCTAGGTTAGGTTAGCAACACTAGCATAGCTATGTGTTAACATTACATTTTGACATGCTATGTTAGCAACAGTAGCATAGCTATGTGAGCTATGTGCTAACATTACATTTTGAATCATGCTAGGTTTGCAACACTAGCATATGTATGCGAGCTATGTGCTAACATTACTTTTTGACTTAATGGTAGATAGCAACATTAGCTTAGCTATGTGAGCTATGTACTAACATTACATTTTGACATCATAGTAGATTAGCAACATCAGCATAGAGCTATGTGCTAACATTACATTTTGAATCATGTTAGGTTTGCAACACTAGCATATGTATGTGAGCTATGTGCCAACGTTAATTTTTGACATTATGGTAGATTAGCAACATTAGCATAGCTATGTGAGCTATGTGCTAGCATTACATTTTGAATCATGCTAGGTTAGCAACACTGGCATAGCTATGTGAGCTGTGTACTAACATTACATTTTGATATCATTGATTAGCAACATTAGCATAGACCTATGTGCTAACATTACATTTTGACATCATGCTAGGTAGGGTTGAATGGTATACCGGTATTAGTATAGTACCGCGATATTAATGAATAATATTTGGTACTATACGGCCTCTAAAAAGTACTGGCCCCCCGTCGTCCTCACGTCATGACATTGCTGGTTTTACGAGCAGAAAAGCAATGTTTGGTAGCGCACACACACGGAGTACTTACAAGCGGACACAGTGTGTAGACAGAAAAGGAAGAACAGACACATTTTGGCATAAAAACTAAAGATAAAGGTGAAGTTATAACACTGAAACGCCCTCAGGAAGAGGCGCTTTAAGACATGGCTGGCTAGTTAGCAGCCAAAGTCCTGCCGCCTTATCTGCTAAAAACACTATTTTAACACATAGTGTTTTAGTTACTTCTAAATCACTAATTCTGGTCTCCATGGCAACAAATAAAGTAAGTCTCTTACAAGTATCATCCCTGCAGGTCGAGGAATAGCTAAACATGCTTCACTTCACACCGTATCTCACCGGCGTCACAATGTAAACAAACGCCATTTGTGGATCTACACCTGACATCCACTGTAATGATACCAAGTACAGGAACATATTTAGTCGATACTACTATGATTACATCAATATTTTTTTGCATCATAAAATATTTTTTTCATTTTTTAAAAATGTATATAATGTTCATAAACTAAGGAAATACGTCCCTGGACACATGAGGACTTTGAATATGACCAATGTACAATCCTGTAACTACTTGGTATCGGATCGATACCTAAATGTGTGGCATCATCCAAAACTAATGTAAAGTATCCAAACAACGGAAGAATAAGTGATTATTACATCTTAACAAAAGTGTAGATAGAACATGTTAAAAGAGAAAGTAAGCAGATGTTAACAGTAAATGAAGAAGTAGATTCATAATTAATTTTTACAGTTCGTCCTTCTTAATGTTGACAAAATAATACAATGATAAATGACTCAATATGTTACTGCATACGTGAGCAGACTAATTAGGATCCTTCGTTTGTGTACTTACTACTAAAAGACTTCACAAAAAGTCTTGTATTTTCACTATTTTATTTAAGGAATAAACTGCAATAAGAAACATATGATAAAGGTACCCTAAGATGTTCTGTTAAAATAAAGCCAATAATGCCATTTTTTGTGGTCCCCTTTATTTAGAAAATTATTGGAAAGTACAGAAATGTATCACAATACATTTTGGTACCGGTACCAAAATATTGTTATTGTCACAGCTCTAATGCTGGGTTAGCAACACTGGCATAGCTATGTGAGCTATGTGCTAACATTATATTTTGACATCATGCTATGTTAGCAACACTAGCATAGCTCTGTGGTTTACATGCTAACATTACATTATAACATTATGCTAGTTTATCCACACTGCCCTAACTATGTGAGCTACATACCAACATTACACTTTATTACTCACTGATTTGTTGTGTTACAAAATGAGAATCAGAGGTAGACAAATGTGTTTGATATTGCTTTGAAGTAGAAGAAGGGTAGAATTAGATAAGCTCTCCTTTGTATTACTTCTTTTCGAACATGTTGTAAAGAGGAAGTGAAAAGATTTAAAATATGTAACTGATTAATTGATTGAAAGTTTTATTACTAGATTGCACAGTTCAGTACATATTCCGTGCAATTGACCACTAAATGGTAACACCCAAATACATTTTTCAACTTGTTTTAGTTGGGGTCCATGTTAATCAATTCATGTCTGTCTGCATGTTTGAAATGAACTAACCAACATTAGCATAATGCTATGTCAGCAACACTAGCATAGAGCTACATGCTAACATTACACTATAACGTCATACTATGTCAGCAACACTGGTGTAGCTATCGGAGTTAAATGTTAACATTACACTTTAACATCATGCTATGTTAGCAACATTAGCATAACCATGTGAGTTACATGCTAACATTACACTTTAACATCATGCCATGTTAGCAACATTAGCATAGCCATGTGAGTTACATGCTAACATTACACTTTAACATCATGTTATGTTAGCAACATTAGCATAGCCATGTGAATTACATGCTAACATTACACTTTAACATCATGCTGTTAGCAACATTAGCATAGCCATGTGAGTTACATGCTAACATCACACTTTAACATCATGCTATGTTAGCAACATTAGCATAGCCATGTGAGTTACAGTACATGCTAACATTACATTTCAACATCATGCTTGGTTAGCAACATTACGATAGCTATGTGAACCAAATGCTTACATTATATTTTAGTACAGTGGTTCTTAACCTGGGTTCGATTGAACCCTAGGGGTTCGGTGAGTCGGGGTCTGGGGTTCGGCAGAGTCTCCGCCACGGAGGTAAAGACACATCCGACTTATCGTGTAAATAAAAACTTCTCCCTGTCAGCGTATTATGGATACCCCCAAACAATCTTCCCTCTAATTTTCCATCTGATTTGCAGGTTTTTTGATTGATTGATTGAAACTTTTACTAGCAGATTACAAAGTAAGAGAATACATTATATGAAACAATAAAGTTTACACAGTTCAGTACATATTCCCTACAATTGACCACTAAATGGTAACACCCAAATAAGTGTTTCAACTTGTTTAAGTCGGGGTCCAAATGAATCAATTCATGGTAATGTATGTAAGGATAGGATAGGATAGGTCTTTATTGTCACTGCATAAATTCAACAAAAATTTGTTTTCAGCACAAACCTGTTCAAGATTAGACAAACAAACAGTGTAAAGGGTTACAGAACAAGAACGCTGATGGGTCGCCATAAGGCGCCCCGTAAAAGATGGGAAAAAGGTAAACGCTGGGGTAGGATGAGTAAAAAAATACAATCTAGACTGGGCTCCTAAGGTGGCCCAGTCTGGAGTGGGAAAAAACCTCCATAGCAAAGCACATATACATATTACAACATACATTTCGAGATGTATAGCAACAGAGGGAAGGTAGGTGTGTAAGGTGTGTAATTTGTTGTGAGTTCATGCACTGTGTTGTTTTTGTTCTTTAAACAAGGTGATGTTCATGTGCGGTTCATTTTGTGCACAAGTAAAAAAAACATGACTTTTTCTTGAATTTGAAAATTTTTTTTTTTAAATCTTTCACTAAAGTATTGTTCGATGAATGCGCACATGAAACTGGTGGGGTTTGGTACCTCCAACAAGGTTAAGAACCATTGCTTTAGTATCATGTTAGGTCAACAAAACTGGCATAGCTATGTGAGCTACATGCTAAAATTACACTTTAACATCGTGCTAGGTTTGCAATAATGGCACATCTATGTGAGTTACATGCTAACACCATGCTAGTTTAGCTAAAGTAGCATAGCTATGCTAGCTAAATGCTAATATTACACTTTGACATCATGCTAAGTTAGCAACGCTAGCAAAGCTATGTGAGCTACATGCTAACATTACACTTTAAACATCATGCTAGGTTAGCATATTTACTGAAATAAAACAAAACAACACATTTGTCGGACAAATGATTAAAGTGCTGACTATCCCAGGTCAAACGGTGGAGTTGCTGGAGAGGCCCAGCGAGCGACCGGGCTGGTGTTTGGTGCGCACCACCGAGCGCAGCCCCCAGCAGGAGGGTCTGGTGCCCAGCTCGGCACTCTGTGTATCCCACTCTCGTTCCAGCGTGGACATGGACTGCTTCTTTAGCTCCGGGAAAGGTAGGAAGGATTTCTTCGTCACCATCATTACATCATGAGGTCATATCCATGTAAAGTAATTCTTAGAAATACATGTGTGTGGTTGGTCTGTTTAACACAATGTTTGAGTGTTTTGTTCATAATGGTGTTCATACTTGTGTTCATATTGGTATTCATTGTGGTGTTCATATTGGTATTCATTGTGGTGTTCATATTGGTATTCATTGTGGTGTTCATATTGGTATTCATTGTGGTGTTCATATTGGTGCTCATATTGGTGTTAACATTGGGGTTAATATTGGTGTTCACATTGGTGCTCATATTGGTGTTAATATTGGTCTTCATATTGGTGCTTATACTGGTGTTAACATTGGGGTTAATATTGGTGTTCACATTGGGGTTAATATTGGTGTTCATGTTGGTGTTAACATTGGTGTTCATACTTGTGTTCATATTGGTGTTCATAATAGTGTTAACATTGGGGTTCATACTTGTGTTGAAATTGTTGGTAATATTGGTGTTAACATTGGGGTTCATATTGGTATTCATACTTGTGTTCATATTGGTGTTCATAATAGTATTAATATTGGTGTTCATACTTGTGTTGAAATTGTTGGTAATATTGGTGTTAACATTGGGGTTCATATTGGTATTCATGCTTGTGTTCATATTGGTGTTCATACTTGTGTTCTTGTTGGTGTTCATACTTGTGTTCATACTTGTGTTCATGTTGGTGTTCATATTGGTGTTAAAATTGGGGTTAAAATTCGGGTTAATATTGGTTTGCATATTGGTTTTCATATTGGTGTTCATATTGGTCTTTATATTGGTGTTCATATTGGTGTTCATATTGGTCTTTATATTGGTGTTCATATTGGTGGTCATATATATGTTCATAGTAGTTTTCATACTTGAGTTCATACTTGTGTTCATATTGGTGTTCATATTGGTATTCATTGTGGTGTTCATATTGGTGTTCATATCGGTGTTATCATTGGGGTTAATATTGGTGTTCATATTGGTGCTCATATTGGTGTTAACATTGGGGTTAATATTGGTGTTCACATTGGGGTTAATATTGGTATTCATACTTGTGTTCATGTTGGTGATAACATTGGTGTTCATACTTGTGTTCATAATAGTGTTAATGTTGGTGTTCATACTTGTGTTGAAATTGTTGGTAATATTGGTGTTAACATTGGGGTTCATATTGGTCTTCATATTGGTATTCATACTTGTGTTCATACTTGTGTTCATACTTGTGTTCATGTTGGTGTTCATATTGGTGTTCATACTTGTGTTCATGTTGGTGTTCATATTGGTGTTAAAATTGGGGTTAAAATTTGGGTTAATATTGGTTTTTATATTGGTTGTCATATTGGTGTTCATGTTGGTGTTCATATTGGTCTTTATATTGGTGTTCATATTGGTGGTCATATACATGTTCATATTGGTTTTCATACTTGAGTTCATACTTGTGTTCATACTTGTGTTCATATTGGTGTTCACACTTGTGTTCATAATGGTATTCATTGTGGTGTCCATACATGTGTTCATATTGGTGTACATATTTTTGGTAATATTAGTGTTAATATTGGTGTTCATATTGTTGGTAATATTAGTGTTAATATTGGTGTTCATATGGGTGTTCATATACATGTTCATATTGGTGTTCATGTTTGAGTTCATATTGGTGTTTGTTCATATTGGTGTTCATAATAGTGTTAATATTTGTGTTAATATTGGTGTTCATATTTGAGTTCATATTGGTGTTTGTTCATATTGGTGTTCATAATAGTGTTAATATTTGTGTTAATATTGGTGTTCATACTTGTGTTCAATTTGTTGGTAATTTGGTGTTCATATTGGTGTTAACATTGGGGTTAATATTTGTGTTCATGTTGGTGTTCGTATTGGTCTTAATATTGTTGTTCATATTGGTGTTCATATTGGTGTTCATGTTGGTGTTCATATTGGTCTTAATATTGGTGTTCATACTGGTCTTAATATTGGTGTTCTTGTGTTCATATTTGTTCCAGCTGACAATCCTGTTCATAAGTCAACATTAGCTCCATGTTGTCATACTTTTCTTATTTGCTATTCAAATGGGGTAAACATTCAAAATAAATATGACGTTCGACAAGATTACAACATTTAAGCGAAAGTATTGGGACTGCTTGTGCGGTCTGGGGTCACTGATTTTTAGACAATAGCTTCACGGTGGAAGAGGGGTTAGTGCGTCTGTCTCACAATACGAAGGTCCTGAGTAGTCCTGGGTTCAATCCCGGGCTCGGGATCTTTCTGTGTGGAGTTTGCATGTTCTCCCCGTGAATGCGTGGGTTCCCTCCGGGTACTCCGGATTCCTCCCACCTCCAAAGACATGCACCTGGGGATACGTTGATTGGCAACACTAAATTGGCCCTACTGAGTGAATGTGAGTGTGATTGTTGTCCCTCTATCTGTGTTGGCCCTGCGATGAGGTGGCGACTTGTCCAGGGTGTACTACGCCTTCCGCCCAATTGTGGCTGAGATAGGCACCATCGCCCCCCGCGACCCCAAAAGGGAATAAGCGGTAGAAAAAGGATGGATGAATGGCCTTGAATAAGCAGAAGAAAATAGATGGATGGATAGCAAAATATTGTATTGCTATCTTGGGATTTTTTCCAATCTTTGATAGCTTTAAAAACTACTGCATTTATTGGCATTTTCATGGACAGATATGTTACTTTTGTAGCAAAATTTGCAATTTGTACTTCCTAGTTTATTCTATCAGGGACAAACTACCACTTTTTGAAGAAATATATGATATTTCTATTACAATATACCTCTTTGTTGTCAACTATTGCACTGTTATTGACAAATATTGTACTTTTGTAGCAAAATATGTATTTTTTACAGCCTAATTTAATCTTTTAGTCACAAGCAACCACATTTTTTATTAAATATATGATATTCCTGCCACAATATAACTCTTTGTTTTCAACTATTGCATTTTTATTGACAAATATTGTACTTTTGTAGCAAAATATGTATTTTTTACAGCCTAATTTAATCTTTTAGTCACAAGCTACCACATTTTTGATTAAATATATGATATTCCTGCCACAATATAACTCTTTGTTGTCAACTATTACATTTTTATGAGCAAATATTGCACTTTTTTTGCAAACATACACATTTTTCATCATCTTTTCATATTTCAGGGACAGACCACAACATTTTTGAACAAATACATCATATTTCTGCCACAATATACATTTTGTTGTCAACTACTGGAACAAATATTGCACTTTTGTAGCAAATTTTTACATCCTAATTCAACCTTTTAGGGACCAACAACCACTTTTTTTCCCCTAAGAAATATAACATTTTTCTTCCAGAATATTACTTTTGTTGTCAACTATTGCATTTTTATAGACAGATATTCTTGTTTTGTGACAAAATCTGCCGTTTTTACACCCTAATTTCATCTTTTAAGAAAACAAACTACCACTTTTTTGATTAAACATATAAAATGTACGCCACAATATAACTCTTCGTTGTCAACTATTGTAATTTTGAGACCAAATATTGCACTTTGTTGCAAACATGCAATTTCTAAAAACCTAATTTTATATTTCAGGGACAGACTATTGCATTCTTGACCAAATATTTATTTTTTCTGCCACAATATAACTTTAGTTGAAAATGTTTGCATTTTTATGGACAGACATTCTACTTTTGGGGCAAAATATGCAATTTCTGTATTCTTTTAGGGGAAAACTACCACTTAAAAAAAAATATATATATGTCATATTATAGCTACAATATAATATTTTTGACATCTTTTGAACATTGTATTGACACATATTCTACTTTTGTAGCAAAACATGTATTTGTTACATCCCAATGTAATCTTTTAGGCACAAACTACCACTTTATAGATGAAATGTATGATATTTCTGCCACCATATAACTCTATGGTGTCAACTATTGCAATTTTTAAATTAAATATTGCACTTTTGGAGCAACACATGCAATTTTTTGCATCCTTATTTAACCTTTTAGGAACAAAGTACCACTTGTTTTGATGACATATATGATATTCCTGCCATAATATAACTCTTTGTGCTCAACTGTTGCAATTTTAAGATCAAATATTTGTGTAGCAAAAATATGCATTTTTTACAGCCTAATTCAACCTTTTGAGGACAAACTAGCAATTTTTTCTAAGAACTGTATCATATTTTAGCCACAATATAACTTTTGTTTTTATTTGTTTTTTTATTTTGTGGCAAATATTGCACATTTGCTGCAAACATGCATTTTTTCTGAGCCTATTTTTGGATTTTAGAGACATTTTTAACACATATAATTCTGGCACAATATAACTTTTGTTGTTAACTATTTTATTTGTATGCACATATGTTTTACCTTTGTAACAAAATATGTAATTTTACATCCTAATTTAACCTTTTAGGCACAAACTGTCACTTTTTTGAACGATATATGACTTCCAGGTCATCTTTGCTATACTGACTCCTGTTGTTGGGTTGGGCACATTACAACAGGAAATGGTCTCTTTCTATGTCCATCCATCCATTTTTTACCGCTTATTTCCTTTGGGGTCGCGGGGTAATTATTATATTGCATCAGTATATTTAAACACTTTTAAAAGCTCCTTTAAAATAAATCACGTGTTCTTCCAGACCTTCTTGATAAGTATTTATTTTTTAATAATGTGTAAAAAGATCTCCAGGTGTGCTTTATAGCCCAGAGTGAGGGCATACTGATCACACATGATGATGCATCTGTGAAGTCAAACTATTTTAATAACACACTCCTTTAAAACAACAAATACCAACCTTGATTAACTTTCAGGAGTTTACTGATACACGATGTAGTGTGTGAGTGTGTGTGTGTGTGTGTGTGTGTGTGTGTGTGTGTGTGTGTGTGTGTGTGTGTGTGTGTGTGTGTGTGTGTGCGTGTGCGTGTGCGTGTGCGTGTGTCTGTTTAAAAGGCCGTGACAGGTCAAGTCAAGTGGATTTCAACCTTTATGAGGCATTTTTAATTGACTTTTAGAGACATTTTCACCACTTTCAGCACTTTTTGAAGATAATGTGATTGAGACACAGAAGTAGCACTTAGAAAAGGAAAAGGAAAAGTATTAAAAAATACATTTTGAGGTTAACAAAAACGTGTAAAATAATATTTCATCTAAAATGTGTGATACGTGTTGACACTATTGCAATCTGCAACAATAGAAAGCTAAAATGCCAACATATTCAGTTTTTATTTTTAATTTTTAATTTTATATTTTGTTTGTGTTTAAATACATTTGTTGTAGTTAATAAAAATTTAAATATATATAAAAATAACAGATGTGGAGATCACTATAATCATGACATGAGTTAGTTTTTTGTTTGATAAATTGTTATAATTTAATGTAACTTTATTTAAAAAAAATTATAATTAGCTCACTAAAAAAAATGTTTTATCAAGTATTTTTTAATTTTAAAAATGATTATAATTTAACAACTACCTGTAAATGTCTCTTATTTATTGTATTTTTAATTTAAAAATTATAGAAATATTGATCACTCAAATCATGACATGGAATATTTTTATTAAATAAGTTATTCTTGTTAGTGTAATTGTTCTCATTCAAAATTAAATACAACAATAAAGGCAATGTAGATCACCAAAAATATTTATTGAAAGTCGTTTTTAATTTTGAAAATAAAATATAAAAATAACAGAAATGTTAATTATTGTTATTTTTTGTACTTCAAATACTATTTTATTAAATATAACTTGTTATTTATAAAATAACAACAGAAATGTAGATCACTAAAATATTTATTTATTGAAAGTATTTTTTTTTTAAAAGCAATTAGAACAGAAATGTTAATTATTGTTATTGTTTGCAGTTCAAATGATCTCTTTCTATTCAATGTAACTTGCTATTTATAAAACATCTACAATAATGAAAATCTAAAGCACAAAAAAGTTTTAATTGAAAAGAGATGTTAAATTTGAAAATAAAATACAAGAATAACAGAAATATGCATCACTAAAATTCCTGACATGTTACTTTTTCCTAAAATAAATAGTTTTCAGTCAAATTATTTTTCAAACTGGAAAAAAAAAATGCAATGTAGCGTATTGAGTAATTAATAAATGTATACTTATATACAATTGTATTGACAGTGAAAATAGTAGGTTGTATTAATTCATGTTAAAAAAAAGTTGTTATATATAATTTAAGTCAGTTTTGCACAGTCATATTTATTCAGTGAAAAAGGATTCTTTGAAATAATCTGAACTGGAACAAAAACAACAATCCTAAACCTGTCTAAAATGTTAACAAAAATACGACAATTACCCCTGCGATGCGCATGAAAAAAGAAATTGTGCTAACTGAGAGTACACATTCAAATCAAAGTGAGTCAGAAAAAATACTTTTTAAGAAGCGCTTTTGTGGTACACTTTCAAACACAACGCAAAACTGCTGCAGGTGTTTAATGAATGCGGAAGAGTGCACCGAAACCACATGTCGTTTGTAAGCCCCGCCCCCTCCTCTCTTCCAACCCATCCCCCTGGCGTGTCTTCTCAGTCAAGCACACACACTCTCGCACAACCACTACCTTGCTGCACATATACGAGTGATGGCGTGTGTCGGCGCGTGGGGGTGTGTGTTTGTGTTTGACGCAGGTGTCTGGATGTAGCCCCTGTGTGTGTGTGCGTGTGAGAGTGTGTGTTTGTGGGGGGGGGAATGAAGCAAAGCTGGCGTTGCTGTGCAGGGATCCTCGACTGCTGCTGCTGTTTTTGTACAGGTGGGCCTCAAAACAACGTGTGTGTTGTCCTTGGGAGGATATTTGAGCTGAAAGAAATATCAAAATGACCTTTGACTCTGTTACAGTAGCATCTCAGTGTGTTCTTAATACCATGAAGCAAACAAATTGTTGCTTTAATTTACTCTTTAATAAATCTAACTAATTACTGTACTTTGGAAAGTAATTATTGTGTTACTTTCAAAAAAAGAAACTGGCATAATGCAATTTAGGATGTTTCATGAGAGCAGAGTGTGTTTGCGCCTTTAAAAGGCGCCTCCTGAGTAGCGCTAGCGTAGCTGTGGTTGTTAGCTCAGACTAGCGGTTTGCGGTCAGATCTGTTTAATCTTTAGTAAAGACATTGAATGTGCTCCGATTGCTGTAGTCTCCTTGTCCACAAAAGGTGGTATTGTAGGATTACAAGCTTGTTACTTCAATCATTGACTTGTTGTCCGTTCTTCCCTCATAGTAGCGGTAGTAGTTGGAGCGTGTATGTGGATTGTTTGCTGTGTGATGTTGCCTCCTCTTATATGTGACATCAAATTAATTTTCGTGTGATGCTGCTTTCATTAGCAAAACGTTGCTTCCTGCATTGAATCTGAAGCGGTCTTGGTGAAATAAAACCACATCAAAAAGAGCGTGCTATGTCACATCGCTAACGGCGTTTGTAACATACATAAAAGTAATGAATTAGATTATTCAATACCAGTGAAAGTAATGTTAGATTTCCGTTATTATATAACGCTGTTGTTCGGAACACTGCATTTAGGGATACATAATAATAATAATAATAATAATACCACAGAATTATATCGCACTTTTCTAGACACTCAAAGCGCTCATAGAGAGGTGGGACTCAACATTCATTCACACCTGGTGGTGGTAAGCTGCATCAGTAGCCACAGCTGCCCTGGGGTAGACTGACGGAAGCGTGGCTGCCAGTTTGCGCCTACGGCCCCTCCGACCACCACCTATCATTCATTCACCAGTGTGAGCGACACCGGGGGCAAAGGGTGAGGTGTCCTCCCCAAGGACACAACGGCAGCGATTTTTGGATGTCAATAGGTGGGAAGCGAACCTGCAACCCTCAGGTTTCTGGCCGGCCGCTCTACCCACTATGCCATGCCGCCCTATGGGGAGAAATGCTAACGTTAGCTTTGGAGGCTACACAGTAAAAGAAAAACTTAGTCGGCAGAATTCTACCATACAATTTATGGTGCTTTTTCTGATTCCTGGGCTGACAATTCAATTCAGAATAGATACTGGATTCAACACGACTCTGAATTCAAACTTATTCTTGTAATGTATCATTTGGTATAAATACAATTCAACTTTTTAAAGCCATTTGCAAGTATATATATATATATATATATATATATATATATATATATATATATATATATATATATATATATATATATATATATATATATATATGTCTTGATTGTGTGTGTGTGTGTATATATGTATACATATGTGTGTATATATATATATATGTGTATATATATGTGTGTATATATGTATGTGTGTATATATGTATATATATATGTGTATATATGCATATATATATGTGTGTGTATAGGGCTTCACGGTGGAAGAGGGGTTAGTGTGTCTGCCTCACAATACGAAGGTCCTGAGTAGTCTGGGGTTCAATCCCGGGCTCGGGATCTTTCTGTGTAGAGTTTGCATGTTCTCCCCGTGAATGCGTGGGTTCCCTCCGGGTACTCCGGCTTCTTCCCACTTTCAAAGACATGCACCTGGGGATAAGTTGATTGGCAACACTAAATTTGGCTTTAGTGCGTGAAAGTGAGTGTGAATGTTGTCCGTCTATATGTGTTGGCCTTGCGATGAGGTGGCGACTTGTCCAGGGTGTACGCCGCCTTCCGCCTGATTGTAGCTGAGATAGGCGCCCCCCGCGACCCCAAAGGAAATAAGCGGTGGGAAATGGATGGATATATATATATAATACATATATGTGTATATATATATGTATGTATATGTGTGTGTGTGTGTGTGTATGTATGTACAAACCCCGTTTCCATATGAGTTGGGAAATTGTGTTAGATGTAAATATTAACGGACTACAATGATTTGCAAATCCTTTTCAACCCATATTCAATTGAATGCACTACAAAGACAAGATATTGTCCAGGGTGTACGCCGCCTTCCGCCTGATTGTAGCTGAGATAGGCGCCCCCCGCGACCCCAAAGGAAATAAGCGGTGGGAAATGGATGGATATATATATATATAATATATATATGTGTATATATATATATGTATGTATATGTGTGTGTGTGTGTGTATGTATGTACAAACCCCGTTTCCATATGAGTTGGGAAATTGTGTTAGATGTAAATATTAACGGACTACAATGATTTGCAAATCCTTTTCAACCCATATTCAATTGAATGCACTACAAAGACAAGATATTTGATGTTCAAACTCATAAACTTTTTTTTTTTGCAAATAATAATTAACAATAGAATTTCATGGCTGAAACACGTGCCAAAGTAGTTGGGAAAGGGCATGTTCACCACTCCGTTACATCAACTGTTCTTTTAACAACACTTAATAAACTTTTGGGAACTGAGGAAACTAATTGTTGAAGCATTCTTGTTTTATGTAGAGCTTCAGTCGTTCAACAGTCCGGGGTCTCCGCTGTCGTATTTTACGCTTCATAATGCGCCACACATTTTCGATGGGAGACAGGTCTGGACTGCAGGCGGGCAAGGAAAGTACCCACAGGACACTTTTCCATTTTGCATCAGTCCATCTTAGATAAGCTCGGGCCCAGCAAAGCCGGCAGCAATTCAGGGTGTTGTTGATAAATGGGTCTGGCTTTGCATAGTAGAGTATTAATTTGCATT